>NC_069728.1:18380422-18382922 GCF_027358585.1 Pangasianodon hypophthalmus
CGTTTCACTTGCTACAATCTATATTTCAGTTTAGAAAAGGAAAAAAAAAAAAAAAGCGTTCATCGTTTCCTCCTTTTGCGTTTGTGTTAATGGACTCAGAGATCAAGCTCAGGCTCAGTGTGTGCGCGCGAGTGTGTGTGTGTGAGTGTTTGTGTGAGAGTTATTCGGTTATGGAGTTATTCTGACGGAGATAACGGATCAGCACAGGAAGCAGATTTCTGGTTACGTGAGCGTTAAGTTTCCGAGTGGAAATTGGGGAAATTGCGGGACAAACCGCAATTTTTGTGCGGTCAGAGTGCCTGAGTGTCTGCTCAGAGGAAGGGCTTTAATCAGCCGATAATCGATACAGCTTAACAGCCTGTAATCTCACTCCTGCCTCTCAGCGCTGGGCTTTCTCTCATCAATCTGATATACACACCACCCCACACACACACACACACACACACACACACACACACACAGAGAGACCCCGTCCAAACTGGCTGGCCTTGCAAAGGTCAAACTGTAAAGGACATACACACACACACACACACACACAGACCCCTTCCAAACTGGCTGGCCTCACAAAGGTCAAACTGTAAAGGACACACACACACACACACACACACACATTCAGGTGTGTTAATGACCCAATACTGCAGTAAGTACACACACAGGGCTGTTCTGAGCTGAAAAGGTTCACAAGCAACTCTATAAAAAAAAAATGTAATATTCAGCAGTGAATGGAGATTATTGATTCTGTTCTAAGAATCATTTGAATCGTTTGAATCGTTTGAATGGTTGAATCATTTCTGGCTACCAGCAGCTAAATGAACGAATCACGTAGAACTCTAAAAGCCCTGAGAAAAAAGAAAAAAAAGAAAAAAAAAAAACCTCAATCAATTCAGGTTTGTACATTATAGAGAATCTAGAGACCGCGTGCCTGAGTGAGTTAACGATAACGAGTCGTGCTTCTCCTTTTACTCTTTCAGGAAGTTTTAAATAAGAGCTTCTGTTCTGTGGAACTTGAACGCTGACAAAAAAAATGTATTCACGAATATGAATTTTGTAAATTTAAAATTATGTACACGCCACATTAAATAATTTTTTTTTCAAGTGTGTGGTGTATTTAACAAACAATTTTCGCCATCTTTGTTTTGAACTTGCTTGGGGTAAGATTTGTCTTTAAAAATATCATAGCATTTGAAGTGATGGGTTACGGTTGTGAGATTTTAAAAAAAAATCTGAACACTAAATATTCAAAAATCTCAAAAATTCAAATAGCAAAACTACAGATTTTATGTAAATTAGGCCAAAGGTGAAAAGTAGACGCTTTCAAAGCAGTCAAACAAAAAAATAATTTTATGTTCTACTCAAACAGCGAGTTTTCTGCAGCGATGGTGAACGCTCGATGCTTAGCGTAACTATTTAAGTAACGTTCTAGCTAGTTTCGCTGCACTAACGTAATCGTTAGTGGCCAAAGTTAGTTAGGAATTTATTTATTTCAGTAGAACATAAAGCTGTAATGGATCATTACGGTTCATATCTAACATTTTGACTGCACTCGAGTCTCTTTACTTCATGGACGTGAACATGAGAGACGACTGTGATGTGGCTAAATCCCGAAAACATCTACTTTTCCCTGGGAATCCTGGATGCTTCGCCTATTTATTTGCATAAATTTACATAAATTTACATAAGATCTGTATTTGCATGGCTTTTCCACTAGGTGGTGGAAGATTTATGTTTTCAGGTTGTTTGTGTGTGTCGAGTGTTTGTAGGATTTATATGGAGCTATTATCGAAACCAGCAGATTAGACGGATTAGATGTTGGAATTGATCCGGAAAGCGTCAAGGTCACAGCAAGGTCAAATATATTTCTTCAACAACTTCCTTCCTGTTTGAAGAATTAAATTATAATGCATATTTGTTAGGTCTAGTCCTGCATTTTACTGTTGGTGGTGCTGTTGGCGTTGAGATCTGCTTGTTCAGATTTATTTATTAAAATTTTTTTTTTTAAATCTCAAAACCATCAATACATTAATTTGAATTATATTTTTAAAGGCAAGCTAGCAAAGTTTAAAAAAAAAACAAAACAAGCACTGGCAAAAATTTATGTAAATTTAGATACACCACAAAAATGAACGGTATGTCATTTAAATATACAGAATTTATATTTGAATACTTTTGTCGGGTTTTAAGCTCCATAACTTTTGTTTACTCGTCACCTTGTTCAATATTCCACTTCAGATTTCTTTGAATGTGAATGTTAACTATCTTTTCTTTTTTTTTTTTCTTTTTTTTTTTCAGTCAGATTTCCATTTTATTTGCACTGTAATTTTTTTTTTTTTGTATAGATTTATAATTATTGCTATGTTAACAGTTGATGGAGCCTCATAATGTAAACGTCTTATAATCAGTCATCATCACGTGTGACAGGGAGAAGACGGTCATCCACCGAGCCCTCGACCCTTCTCCCCGGATTTAGACGTGTTTCAAAACGGGAGTTGTGTTTCACTTC
>NC_069728.1:18387922-18490422 GCF_027358585.1 Pangasianodon hypophthalmus
ATATCACAAATTATTAAATATTAAACAGTCTTTAAATGATTTTTAACCCTGGATTTAAACCAGAATTGTTATTCTGTGAGAAATACATATTAAAAAGTCTGAATTTTATTTCTCCACATGGTATAGCAGCAGCGAGTCAGCGTCCATCACTGAATTACTGCCAGCATAATTTCATCACTTTACCATAAATCAGATTGGAGGGACGTAACTTGTAGAGGGTAAACAGTCGGTTTTATTAATTTCTGAATCAGTATGCAATCTGGCTGCGTCTCGTACACACATCTGCCTTTCAGGCATGCGTCAGGTTCTCAGGACCTCCATTTCCTGTTACTGCTCCACACTGTGAATTATTAATGTGGCCTGGCGTTAAAGGGCTGATGGAGGCACTTGGTCCAGGGTGTGTGTGTGTGTGTGTGTGTGTGTGTGTGTGTGAGAGTGTGTGAGAGAGAGAATGGAGACAGGGGTGTGTAAAGTTTGTCATTAGCCGTATTCAGACTGGATTAGTTTTACACATGGAGGTGAGGTAAAGTAATTATTTTCATCCGACTCCATCCGAGTCATTTTTACGGACTGTTCATGCACGTGTCTGGAAAGACTTCGCTGTATTTCACCTTGTATAAAATGAGCTGTGGAAATAATTCCAGGTAATATACTATGTCCTGCCTTAGTTAACTTATTGTGAAAGATTGCATTATATCCTGTGAAGTTTTATACTTTTTCTTCATGCGATGAAGTATTTGCTGTTTTCCCTTTTTATGGCAAAACCAAAACGAAACCGAGTTTGAAAGGGAACAACAAAAAGGAAGCCAGAGAAGCTCCGCTTCTTTCCAGTGATTTAGGAAAGTTATTGAAGTTATTCCTAGCACAGCTACAGCCACATACAGTTATAGTCATGTGACCTACTAATGATCAACTTGTGTAGCCACGCCCCCTACAAGCCCCTACAACAAACACGTATTTGTACTCGGAACCCGGAAAACCAACCTCTGACATAGAAAAGTGCAATGGAATGCTCTTTCAACTCGGAATTCCCAGTCGGAAATGTGGGCAGCATCCACCGTGCCAGACTTCTGGCTCACACACACACACACACACACACACACACACACACACACACCCACACACACACCCACACACACACACAGTCAATGCTAAACAGATTTTCATTTGTACAAGCTTGATAAAACTTGTAGCGTTTGTGTTGTGAAAATATGTTTTAAATGTTTTGTGATTTAGATTTGTAACATAATTCCGTTTATTTCAGCCCAACACGTGACGGATCGTTTTTTACAAGTAAAGATGAACATGACAGTTAACCTGGACTGTACATCGTCTCTGCTAACCATGCAGAAATAATTCATGTAGATCGTCTTAATATATTTATAAAATTCAGAGTCTAGCCTTACAAACATGCTCTTGCCATCCATGTTTTGCTTTGGGATGCATTTAGAAAAAAAAATCTAATTTTGGGAAAGTTTTTTTTGGTTCTGAATACCATAATACATTATTATATTATTTCATACTACAATATAAAATAATGTATTGCAGCATTAAAGTCAACAATCAAACAAACTCTGTTCATTTGTGCTTTCAGATTGAAACACAGTTCTAACATACAGCTTAAATATCACATCCGAGTCTCAGTCAGGAGCGCGAAAGTTTGCGTCTCTGCAGACGTGCTGCAGTTAAATGATTTAAATGAACCTTGTTAAGGCGTCTAATGACTGAACACACAACATGTTCACTTAAAGTCTTAGTGAAGACATGACAAGCTAAACAGGCCGAAACACTCACGCAGTCACGTTAAGAGTGTGTCAGCAGAGCAGCTCTCGCACGCCCTAAACTAGAAAATGTTGACTTTTTACAGAGCTGCAGAAAGATCTTAGTGTTTACAGGAACCATTTAGAAACAGTTTTAAAAAAAAAACTAGATTCAAAGACTTGACGAAGACAGTAGAAGAAAAAAAATTGGAAAATATAAAATAAAATCAGTGAAAATCCCAAATAAACCACAAGAGTCCTGCCTTAGAAGAATAAAAAAAAGTAAAATAAGTCCACATTTATTTCATTTCAGTATTTGAAAATCTGCATGCATCCTAAAACTATTTTTATTGCTTGAGATTAAAAAGTATTGTCTGTAAAACCAAACACATGAAATATTCAAACTTTTGTGAGTTTGAGAAACCCTGTAGTGTAGAGAACAGCCACGTGGACTTCTCAAAGAAAACGACCTCATTATAAGTGAACGAGCCTTGGCAATTTCAGTCAAAGCTCCTTTGGGGAAAGGATTTTCTTCTGTACGTAACATCAAACGTAGTGCTGTGTTCATGCATTGTTAAAAAAACTTTTTAAAATTAAAAGCTACACAACAATTATGATACCAGAGTTTCTGACTCCTTTCTGCCCTTTAACCTTTTCATCACTGATTAAACCGTAGACACAGATGTGCCTCGTGTCTCTATTGTTAGCTTCGTAACGGTTTGCTAACTAGCTAACATTAGCAGTGCACTTGGATTGTATGGATGTAAAACCCAGGCTTCCGCTGTAGGCTTTCACAATACGAATTCAATTCATAACGCAGCAATTCAATATTATACTGACAATACCACTGTCTCTGCTATGATGAGATTAGCGTATTTTCCTTGCGTGATATCGGCTCAAGTGAGGAGCTGTATTAAGTCCAGTGCCACTGTCTGACAGTTTGATGTAATCACTATGTTAGTTTTGGTTGTAAATCCATTCACAAACTCTATGGGATGCCATTTGAGGCCGATACTACATACATAAATATGACACTATTAATTAATTTATAGTGCTATCTCATTAAAGTGCTCAAAAAGTTTTTTTTTTTTCCTCCCCACAAGGAGGACGCATCTTAATCAGAATCATTGCTTATCTCAAGGATGATTTTTTAATGGCTAAACTTAAATTTCTGTGTAAGCGTAGCAGATGAGTGTTGGGTTATTTTATAGGCGAGCGCATCAGATTAATCAAAATAAATCAAAAATAACAAATTTAAAGTGTGATAAAATAAATAATCTCACACACATTATGATTTCATGACTTCGATGTTATGTCTGATGGCTTCATTAAGTTGTGTGCTTAAGTAACTTGAGCACGATATGAAGTAAAATGTGAAATAACAGGATGTGCTGGATCAAGTGCTGTTCTATGAGCTCGTTAATAATGAGTGTGGAAGCCATTTTGTTGAATGGTTAATGGGATAATTACAATTAGGACTATTCATGTAGCAATATACTAGACTTGTATTAGGTTTATGTCATCATCTGATTCATATATCATCGTAGTGTTTTTCAGTCCGCATTTTCTATCCCTGATTTTTTTTTAGGTTTGAAGGCGAGTATGTGTGTTTAAAGGCGCTGGCTTTGACGTGATTAGATTTGTAAAACCATCTAGGATGCTTCTACTCAAGAAAGATCTGAGGTATAACCTATACTCATGATTTTAATAATCTGAGCAGAGCGCTGGGAAAATAGATGAAGCAGGTGCGTAACCCGACTCTGAATACGCTGAACTTTTCCCCACCTAAATACTGACGTAACCTTTGGACTCGCCATCTCTGAACACAGCCCAGTCTTCTCATACATCCTTAACATCCTCCCTTTCTTTACTCTTCTACACCTGTATACTGTACTGTTTTATAATCCCTGTATCCGGTGTCACTCAGAAGGAGGTTTCTCGAGGTTTCGTCCTCATGTCGTCTCAGTGAAATTTCAGTAAAGCAGATTCGCGATGGTGTTTATTGTTAAAAACGCTATACAAATAAAAATTTAATTCAGTTTGACTCGCTTGATGTCTTTGGGTTCGTGTTTAGACGCATATTAGATGAATTATATTAGTACAAGATGAATGGGTAAGCTGGAGGGCTTGTTGTTTGATAGTCAGCGTAGAAATGTAGTTGCAGCACTTGAAATAAAGTATTAAAGGTATAGTAAAAGCATATAAAATAAAAATAGCTGATTTTTATTGCATAAATGCTCCTGGTGTGTGTCACTGAATTGGTTTAGTCTCTCTAAAGACAATGTATGGAATAAAACAACTTCATTTTATGACCTTCCTGAAAAAATATTTTGGAAAACTACATTTATTTTAATACTATTTCCTTACGAACTTGTATGATACAATGTTAAATACAACATATTTGTCATTATTAATGGTAGTTATGATTTTAGATACGGTTCAGGGAATTGGATTGGTTTTATTGACCCTTCCTGGCAACCTCCAGTCACATGGTTTACCCTTTGCCTGTTAAAATAAGCCTACTCTGAGCTGTAAGATATTTTAGAGTGAATTACCACATAATAACTCCCATTTTTACACACAAGACACTCAGGTCTATTATATCACGCGCTACAAATAAACTAATGAGCATGCTCGCCTAAATCTGTCTCCATGACAGCTTGGTTACAGATAAAATAACGAGATTGTTTTGCATCATGTGGCACATTTTCTGCGAGACGAAGCCCATTTCTGCGTCCAATTTAGCAACACGGCACACGACTAGAAAATTGGGTTTCTTTATAATGAATCCACTTCACCTGCAACAATGAGGCAATAATGACGGGGATCAGTGAAATGAGATTTTCTGGCATTTCAGGCTTTCAATCTTGTCATTTCACAATATGAAAATCTAGCAACAGGTCGGAATATTTACGCTCGAGCTCTAAAGGTTTTATCTGAAAGAAGCTTTTGAAGCTTAATGCTGCTTTCACACTATTTTTGACATCATTATTTATAACGTCAGTCATGACTAAAAGTAAGCTGTATTTAGAAAAGAGCCAGTGAAATATGTGAATGTGTAAATGTCCTTAACTATTGAGGTTTTTTTTTTTTTTTTTTTTTTTTTTTTTTTTTTTTTTTTTTAAATTGTGCTCACTTTTAGTTCAGGATCTTGAATTTCCCCTACAGCAACATATGAAGGCAGCATGACTTACTGTTACCACCCTGATATTGATTATTTTTCTATAACAGCATGTCGAGAAGTGTTTTATTTCTCTCAAACAACACAAATTTGCCAACAGTTACAATTTTTCAAAGATTAAAGAACAACACATCACACTTTTTATCCGTTTATAGTTACATTTAATGTTTTGGAGCGCCCTTCAAACAGTTAGTTCCTGTTCTCACTTACGTTATAGCAGCTATAAACAGTTGTTCCCTCACCAGCGTCTCTTTTTTCTCTCTTGACGTTAATAAGACGTAAAAAACGCAGCTTGTCATGTTAGTGAGAAACCGCAAAGAAGCATAAACTTCAGAAAACTTAGTTTCAGCTTTACAGCTGAACAATTACGCACTTTTTTTTTTAATCCATTTATGTGGATCATCTGCAATCCAAGTCCGTGTGAATGAGCTGTTGCTATAGAAACGATAACAGCACCTTCCGACCAATCAGAAGACTGAATTCAACAGCAGTGTGGTTTAACCATTAAACGTGAGCACTGTTAAATGAAAATGGATTTCTGTTTTGCAGATAAACTGTAAAATGCTTTATTTTCAAAAAAAGAAATAAACAGGACGCAAACTTTTGCACTCTGTAAATTCTTTTAACATTAATGTGCAGGATTAACATCATTAAAATTCGGATGAGGGCAGAAAAATGACGGGGAAGAGACATACTTGTTTGTAGATTTTCCGATTTAAGTAATCGTAACGAACATAGTGCTCAACCTTAAAAAACCTCCCCAACTTGACTGTTTTTTGTGTTATTTATTTATTTTTTTAAATAAGTTGCCTGTGTTAGCTGGGACAACCGCTGCCTTGCTGGAGAAAGGAAACAAAAACAACCATGACGCTGACATCCCAGACCTGTGTTTAAGTTGTGCAACATGACGTACGTAATTTCCTTATCAAACGGAGCTGATCCTGTCTGAGGTGTTTGTTTATCAGCTCTTATCTCCTCGCTCCCACACACTCAGCCCCGGTGTGCTAATCTGTTACGATGTTTTTACGACGCTGTTTGCATTCGTGAGTCACATCACCGAGGCCTCGGCTTGCCGTGATCAGTGCAGGTGCTCGGTTTACGCATTCGACTTCGCCTTGCGTCATTTCCCGTCATCTGAACCCGAGGAGAAAAGAAAATAAATGCTTTTAACTCCCCAAGTACCGTCGTGTGGGTGTGTAGGGTGGTGTAAAGCCTCTCGGAGTCAGTGAAGAGGATGTGAAAAACAGACGGATGAGAAAGTACAGCTTCGTCAGTGTCGTAGAGGTCCAGCTGTCTCCTGTGAGAGAGCTGCATGTCATTAATGTCATCAGTGCATCAGCACTTTCAGCTCCTGTTCGCAGACTTTATTCCCCTGAAGCCTGATGGAACAAGATGCAGCTTTAAAATCAGTGTTGATGCAACTGCTCCTGGTTTGTGAGAACTTTTTCAGTCTCTGATGCGGGTGTGGGTCAATTATCTACCAACACACCCTCAAGTCTGTCGTGCATTAAAGAAAAACTCCAGTGTTTTACACACTAAACTCTGTATACTGTATCGTGTGTGTGTGTGTGTGTGTGTGTGTGTGTGTACAGAAAATCGGTTTACTCTTAATTCACTCATAAAGGAAGTCTAAAGGGCAGATGTTCAACTCAATTTTTGTTGTACACTTTCATTAATTTGTAAGTCAGGTGTTCGTAAATGAAGCTCTAAATCTGTTTATCCCACAGTGCTGCTGAATTCTGGATTCTGATTGGTCAGGAGGTGTTGATTAGTTTTCTATAACAGCAGCTCTGACACTAGTGCAGCTGCCAATCACAGGTTTATATTAATAAACTCATTGTGATATGTTATCATTTCTATAGTAACAGCTATAGTTTCTCAGCATGGGAAAATGGTAAAATGACCAGCTGTGTTTTTGAGACAGAGAGAGAAAGAGAGAGAAAGAGAGAGAAAGAGAGAGAAAGAGAGAGACAGAGAGAGACAGAGAGAGACAGAGAGAGACAGAGAGAGACAGAGAGAGACAGAGAGGGGTTGGTGAGGGAATAACTGTTTATCACAGCTATAACGTAAATAAGAACAGGAACTAGCTCGTCTTTCAGATGTTCCACAACGTTAAATCTTACGATAAACTGCTCAAATGAGCAACATGTAATTTTTCAATAAAGTAAATATTGTAATCTTGGCAATCGGTGTGATGTAAAGTTTCGTGTTGAGTCGTATCACACCACTCCAGCGTGGATTATTTTGTATAATCGCACAGTCTGTTGTATGTTACTCCTTACATTAATTCAACAAAGTGATTATAATTCTCTAAATATAAAACCTATAATCAGAGTGGTAAATGTCGATTGTTGTCTTGTATTACATCTAACATTATGAAGTTTCCTTTTCACTTCATTACAATGTTGTAATTACAATTTACACCCGACTTTCTACATTTGTGAATCACTGGTTACGCACGATTAGAGGAAGGTTTGGACTGAAACGTCGTAATGTAGCGTAGTCACGTGAGTCTGATGGCGTACAGAAACTACAAAACCTTCTGCTGGGAGAGCTGGAGTTTTAAAGTTGTCTTACATATTACAGCAGGTTCTTTTTTTTTTTTTTCTTCACTCGTTTTTTTTTTTTTTTTTTTTCTTTTCCTAATTTAGTCTTGACCATTTCCCACACACCAGTCAGCTCTGCCCTATCATACGACATACGACATACGACGGCTACCAGCCCAGGACGAGTGAAGGCTATCACATGCTTCCTCTGAGACACGTGACACCAACTGACTGCATCTTTTGATGTGAACTGATGTGTTTCTAACGCACTCTGAGGAAAGATAGAGGACTATCTGCCCTCTTCCACATACATGAGCTCACAGACAAGTGTCAAGTGTCGCTGTGATGGACAGGGGTGAGAGAGTATGCCCCTCCCACTCAGAGAGCACGGCCAGTTTTTGCTCTCTTGGACTTCCGGTCACAGCATCGCCGGGATTCGAACTCGCGGTCTTTGCTTTTCTGTTGCGTCACTCGGAAGCAAACGCATGGTATGTATGTAATATTTTATTACTTATAGTTTTATACTGAACATGTGCAGGGAAATTTGTTGAAATATGACTGACCAACAGTAGATAAAAAGAAACTTTAAAAAGCAAATAAAAAAAAAATTCATGAATACTGCATGTATTGTTTTATTTCATGTGATGTCACCTGTCAGTCAAGCTTGGTGGGCGGGATCAGCCCTTATCATTACAAATAATGGTCAACCTTGCACATGTTGTGTCTCATGTATGGACCAAAGTTAATGAGTTGGGAAAAAAAAAACCAGTCCTACGAGAAAGGCAGATCCTGTGTAGATACTGAGTAAAGTTGAATCGTGAGCCAGTTGATGAGCGCCTCAGGCTGAAAAGGTTTTGTGACTCAAGTAAAGTTAGTTTGATAACGTTCACTGATGCAGCTCAGCTAACCTGAAAAGGTGTCTGTATCCATACTGCTACTCTCCATATCCATGACTAGCATACTGCTAGCATGTGCTCCGATTGCCTCAGCTAGCTTTTAGTTGTATTGGATTTTACTGAAGAGCTAAGACTAGTTAGCATTATTGGTTTATTCAATTCAATTCAATTCAATTTAATTTTATTTGTATAGCGCTTTTAACAATGAACATTGTCTCAAAGCAGCTTTACAGAACATAAGAAACAAAAAGCATGCAAACAGTCCTAGATGTTAGACAAAATTATCCCTAGTGAGCAAGCCTGAGGCAAATGAGGCGACTGTGGCAAGGAAAAACTCCCTTAGATGATATGAGGAAGAAACCTTGAGAGGAACCAGACTCAAAAGGGAACCCGTCCTCATTTGGGTGACACTGGCGAGTGTGATATGAACAGTGTCCTTTCTGCATTTATAGTCATGTAGAATTGTGTGTATATTAATTTGGAGATTGTTGTCTTCCTCAAAGTCCACACAGGGTTGGCAGCGTTACTTTGAACACCCAAATCCTCATGAGGCAGAAACCAGCTGGAGCAGGTCCATCTCTGGATGCCTCGGGATCCTCGTAGGGTTGGCCTCGTCTACTGGAGCTGGCACAATCCCTATGTGCCTCGGGATGGGTAGAAGAAGGGAAACAAGTAGAAAGGAATTAGCGTAGCTGCTGTTCATCATATTAGTAAGCCCTAAATCATAATGAGTGATTAATCAGATGTACTGAAGTATGAGGTTATGGTATGTGTTAAGTGTTAAGTGTGTGCCTGGCTAAAGATATATGTCTTTAATCTACGTTTGAACTGGGAGACTGTGTCTGAGCCCCGAACACTGTCAGGAAGACTATTCCAAAGTTTAGGAGCTCAATACGAAAACACTCTACCCCCTTTTGTAGACTTTGATATTCTGGGAACTACCAGAAGTCCGGAGTTTTGAAATCTTAAGGAGCGTGGTGGATTGTGACGTGTTAGAAGACTGGCTAGATACGTGGGAGCTAAACCATTTAGAGCCTTGTACGTAAGTAGTGCTAATTTATAATCAGTTCTAAACTTCACAGGTAGCCAGTGCAGGGATGATAATATTGAGGTTATGTGATCATCTTTTCTTGACCTAGTAAGAACTCTGGCGGCTGCATGCTAGACTAACTGTAGCTTGTTTATTGAAGATGCAGGACAACCACCTAGCAATGCATTACAATAGTCCAGTCTGGAGGTCATGAATGCATGAACTAGCTTTTCTGCATCAGATACAGATAAAATGTTCCTAAGCTTGGCAATGTTTCTAAGGTGGAAGAAGGCTGTTTTAGTAATATTGGAAATATGATTTTCAAAGGACAAGCTGCTGTCTAATATTACGCCCAGGTCTTTCACTGTCGAGCTAGCGGTAATAGAACATCCTTCTAAATGCAAGTTTATGTTGTTCTTATCCTGAACGAGAGCTCTAAACCTGGGACAGAGACAAACTGGTTCAGAGTTAAAACTCAACACTAAATCTTTTATATTTATATTTTTTCCTCCTGTCTATGCTTTGGTTCTCATTTTCGGAATTCTTTTCTGTATGCTGTATAAAGAAGACTGATCTTTTCATCACTGTTTTGCTTTCGTTAACTGCCTTAAACCGCTCCAGTTTCATTCGCTCAGCTAATCTGCTTTGGTTGTAAGAAGTCGAGCTGTAAGATGAGCTCATGTGGGAGAAAAAGACAGAGAAAAGCAGGTTTAAAATGCACTCCAGTCTGAACATTTTCCCCATTTTTCCCACCTCTCTCTCTCTCTCTCTCTCTCTCTCTCTCGCTCTCTCGTTCTCTGTTATGCTTTCTAATAATTATGTTTCCAAATTGTTCTCCGGATGGACGTAGGGAGATTCTCTCCACCCATCCACCAGCTTCTCTAAACCTCCCTCTTCAGCTCCTTCTCCCTCCCTCTCTCTCTCTCTGTATCTCTCTCTCTCTCTCTCTCTCTGATACACTCTCACACTCATGCGTCCGGCTAGCACACACGCCAGGATCTTCCCACTCTACCTGACCACTCTATACTCGGCACAGTGGACACCCACGCTACCATCCGTCCGTCCTGAGAGAGAGAGAAGGAGAAGAAGGAGAGGATAGAGATACAGTGAGAGAGAAAGAGAGATACAGAGAGGGAACGAAGACTGCCGCAGCTGTCCTCATCCTACAGCGAGTGGAACTACGGCTCTCCGTCCGCTCCTCTCCTCCCTCATCCCCTCTTCTTCAGCATGAACCCGCTCTTATCTGGTTGCTAAGGAGGTGAGATCGAGCTCGGAGGAGGAAGTGCACACGGTGGGAATTTGTTGCTAAGGTAATGAACACTTCCAGCTGTTCATGAAAGGAGTTGAGGGATGGATATGGAAGGGACTGTGTGTGTGTGTGTGTGTGTGTGTGTGTGTGTGTGTGTGTGTGTGTGTGTGTGTGTGTGTGTGTGTGTAACTTAGACGGCTGTGAGCATTTTGTGTCAGGTGACACCTCAGGTTTCAGGGTCATGACCTGCTCTTGTGTCTGATTTGAGGTTTGAGGAAGGAGTGGAGGGATGGAGAGGAGAGAGAGAGAGAGAGAGAGAGAGAGAGAGAGAGAGAGAGATGTCCTTCCCAGTCTCAGGACGTGTTGAGGCGAAAACACAGTGTGAATGCAGCTGTTTCCGTTTCTCTGAATAGCAGCACATCTGTCTGCAGGTGCACCACATCACAGTCGAGAGCTTCGCACTCCAGCGCTCACATCACACCTTTTCCTTTCCCTCCGTTTCTCTCTCCAGCTCTGAACTCGATTATAATTCACCTTCATAAAGCCGGCAGAACTGCAGCACTAACACACCGTATCAAAGTATTAACACGTTCTCTGAAATAAATACACGGCGTGTGCAAGGAGCTGAAAGTGAGGAAAGGAAAGGGAAAGAAGACAGAGGGAGGAAGAAGTGAGAGAGAGGAGAAATGAAGACAGAATAAAAGGTAATGATTGAAAGGAGGAGGGAAAATGCATGTTAAGCAGAAAGAGAAAAGGAAGGACAAAAAATATGGAAGGAAGGAAGAGAGAAAAACAGGAAGAGAGAGAGAAATAAATATGGAAAAAAGAAAGAGTGAAAGGAAGAGAAAGAATTGACATGAAGTAGGAAGGAAGGAAGGAAAGAAGAGAAAGAAAAAAGACAGACAAGGGGGAAAAAAAACAAAAAAAATCTGAGTGTGAAAGCAGGAGAAATGCACATTAAGCTGAAAGAAAAAGAAGGAAGAGAGAGAAAGAAAGGTGAAGGGAAGGAAAGAAGAGAACGTAAAAAGACAGGGAGGAAGTGAGAGAGAGAGAGAAAGCAGTTGTTTATAGCTTTCACAATATTATGTAACTATAAATGGATAAAAAAAAGATGTTCTCTTTATTAATAAATAAAATACTGTAATCTTTGGATTAAATGCAGTGGTATAAGAGGAATAAAACAGAACGAAAGGAAGAGAAAGAAACAGAAAAGGAAGGAAGAAATGGCAGAAGAGGAAAAATGTAAGAAATATTGGGAGAGAAAAAAGGAAGAGCGAAACCAAGAAAGAGTGTGAGAGAGAGAGAAAGAGTGAAAAGATGAGGAAAAATGCACATGAACCAGATAGAGAAAAGGAAAGAAGAAAAAAAAACATGGGGAAGGAGAGAGAGGGGGAAACAGGTGACATAAAGATGGAAAAACAAAACAAAAAAAAGCTAAGTGAAAGGAAGAGAAAAAAGGATGAAATGATGGAGGGAGAGGAGAGCGCCCTACAGTGTGCACCTGCTCTGTGTTTGTGAGTGTAAAGCAAGGCTGCTGATTGGTCGGCTGTGAGGCTCGTTGTGACATCGCTAGTGGTAGCTGGATTTTAAAATCTTCTTCCTTTAATGCACTTTAAAGTGAAAATTTGTCGAACATTAAATGCAGACATTTTTAAAATGATGCAGCTGAAACAGACTTCTTAATTTTTCTTTTTCATTCCAAAATAATAAATTCGGAAAACGTTACATTCTTTGTTCATCTATTTAAATTTATATTTATAACAGTACAGCGGTCACCTTGCAAGCACTGTGGAGATTTACTGATGTAGACAATATGTAGCAGTGGATAAAAGGAGGGGAAAAAAAAGGATTCATTACTGTCATGTTAAGCATTTGATTTTACACACACACACACACACACACACACACACACACACACACACACACACACACTGGCACACTAGCACACTGGGAGCAGACAGCTGCTGCTTGGAAGCCCAGTGGGGACTGTAGTGTCTAATCTGAGAGCCAGAGTGTCGCCACAGTCAGGGGATTTCTCTCTCTCTCTCTCTCTCACACACACACACACACACACACACACACACACACACACACACACACACACTGTCTCTCTGCTCCACTTTCCAGTGGCTCTTCCTCTTAAAGGATAACTCCTGTGTTTGATAGTTTCATCGCTGTCCAACGTGTGTGTGTGTGTGTGTGTGTGTGTAGTGTGTGTGTGAGAAAAATCAACACAATTCCTTGTGCTGAGAAAATCTCCAAGTCTTAGTGCAGGTGATGTTTATGACGAGGAAAAATGCACATGAACCAGAGGAAAGGAAGGAAGAAAGATTAAAGGAAAGAAGAGAAAAAAGATGGGAAAGGAGAGAGAGGGGGAGAGAGGCAACATAAAGATGGAAAAATGATAAGTGAAAGAATGAAATGATGGCGGGAGAGGTGATGTTTAGGGATGCTCCGATACCTACCGTCTGATACCACGTGACTTTACTCTAAGTGTTTGTTGTTGTGTTAATGAACAGACGACTCGATAACGATAAGATAACTCGATAAGACTGCAAACCGTGTGCAAATCTCAAGAGGAGGAACGACAGCGTCTTCCTGCAATACAGGCGACCTGATAAGACCCCGTTACTTTTAAACTGTATCAGAGGACGCGAGGATGGCCGACGTGAGAGTGGTCGTGAAAAACGAGCACAAGGTGCCAGGAATTGTGAGCACAAACCTATTCACAGAGAAACCACTGCATGTGAAAGAGAGAGCAGTTCAGTTGTGCGAGCACTGAGCCACGTGACTTCACGGCGCCTTGAGAACGCTTTTAAAACCCTCAAACAGGCAGCATGCACCGTGAGATACGTTCTCTTTGACATCCTGTAGGGGGCGTGAGTAAAACTTTTCACCCAATCCTCTTATCATTTATTAAAGTTTGGTCTGTTTTGAGTATTTGGGTCACATTTGGTGATGCTGAGCACGTGATAAGTCATTATACATCAATCATATTTAATTTCAAACAATAATAGAAACTCGTAATATCAATGAAGAACATGGTTTTACATACTGAAAAAGGAAAAAAAATGTCCGTAATGTTACTTAAGATAAGATAAGATAATGTTACTGATCTGAGTGCTCAGTATTCAACATACACTTTAATCCACATAAACATCTTAAACATAAAGCTCAACATGAGGAGGTCATCACTAGCAGCAAAATGAAATGTCCAGAGCTACATGAAATGTCCCTGACTGATTGATTTCGCTGTCAGTCATCCACAAGAGGTTAGCAAAAAAACATGAACTCTTATTCAGTCTTTTTCATCAATTCTTGAATTCTGTAATTTACACTTTTACATTTTCCTCTGTTTCAGGTATAAAACACAAAAATGACTTGTGATTCATTTCTATAGGGCAGTTGTTAAACCCTGTCGCTTGATATATATAGTGTAAATTTTAAAATACGTCGACTATAGGGAGTAAAAAAAAAAAAAAAATTCATTACAGTCAATCAATAAAGGTGTTAAGATGAGAAGACGAGACGTGACATGAGAAGACGTCTTACCAAAGCTGTCCTTGTGGATCATTTATAGATTACATTCTTCCCTCCATAAAGAAAAGCAGTCCCATCTCAGTAATGTTACTTTATTCAGTTCAATTAGAGCTCATTTTATTTACAAACACATTTTACTGACTGATGCATGGCAGCTTTTTTTTTTTGGAAAAAATATGAACAACATATACAAGTAACTGCCCTTTAGACTTCCATTATACAAGAGTTGGAAGGAAAGTAGTTTTCTCATTGCAGGAAATTTTTCTAAATTCCTGTTCATGGTAATCAAACACACACACTACGGAAGGAAAGCACAGCACAGTACAGTATACATCAAAAGCCCCAGCTTGTATTTATTAACAGATAAGCCCATGACTAACACACAGAAGATGAGGTGAGACATGAACAGGGTCCGTGAGAGACTCAATAATAACACTGTTTATTTATATTACACCTTATACTGCCAATATCTAATAACTCGAGGTGCTTTTAGCACAATGAAATATAATCGTACAATAAGATGTTCGACGTAGTGCGTGAAATTTCATTAGGAGTGAAATTAAATCTAACATCTAACATGTTTTGGTAAAAGACAATCTCTTAGATACGTTATAAAGGCTGAGGATCTTTATTTTCTGAATGTAATTGAAGTAAAGAATAAAACACAGTGTATCATGCTGTTAAAGAAAAATAATCAACAACAGGGTGATGTGGTGTGACGAGTTATTTTCCTGGAATCCTGAAGTGTTTTATTCCTCAGCAATTTGTCAACGATTGCTATTTATTTAATTTAAAAAAAAAAACCACATCATAATTTTTTTATCCATTTATAGTTACATTTTATGTTGTGAAATGTTAAAAAGTTAGCTCCTGTTCTTCCTTGTTATAGCAGCTATAAACAGTCGTTCCCTCACTAGCCTTTTCTCTTTCTTGAAGTTAATAAGACAAAAAAAATGCAGCTTGTCATATGCAAAGAATAAACTCCTCTGTCCTGAAGATGTTACAGCTTTACCTCTGACTGTTACAAAGTACTGACACTGAAGACTCCTTCCGTAAATGCTAAATAAGAGTCTCCTTACAAAAAACTTCAAAAACTTGTTGAATAACAACACAGTTTCAGTTGGTTACTAAAGAAATGCTACTCTATCAGAACGAGTGCATTGATATTAATTATAAACCTGTGATGTGCAGCTGCACTACTGTCAGAACTGCCGTTATAGAGAATTAATCAACACCTTCTGACCAATCAGAGTCCAGAATTCAACAGCGCTGTGGTATAAATATATTTAATACACCTGAAGAATGGATGGAGTTTCATGCACAAAAGTGGTTTTCAAGACGTTAGCTTTTATCAGTGTCTAGCGAGCTAGCTAGTGTTAGTGGTGAAGATTAAAAACATTTATAACTATGATGTAAAATCCTGTGAGGTCACCTCATGTGAGTGAGCAAGCTAATAAACATATACGCAGTATGTTGTGAAAATCAGGTGAAGGCATGAATTCTGACTTCCTGCCCTACATTAAGTTTAGATATGAAGTCTTAAACACGGCCAATCTGCATGTACCATGCTGTAACACGTAATGTAACCGCTCAATCGTGTCACAGGAAAGAAAAACAAACCAGTCGACACAGTGACCACAACGGCGGCTGAAACCTGCTTTATAGCCTGTTGTATTGATTGGCAGTCTCTAGAGGAAATCCCTCAGTACGAGGAGGAGAAATGACTGCTGATGGTTTCTGTTGGTTTCCATTTTCCTGACGAAAGAAGCTTCATTGTGTGCGATGCAGCAGAAATGTGTTACGTGGTTAAAACAATGCGTTGGTTGTCTTCTCTAGCTGATTGATCTCGTGATCATTTTCATGTTTGCTTTTAAAATGGATTTCATCTTCTGTTCTAAAATTGGACTTATTTGTCCTCACCCTCTCTCGTGCTCAGCGTCCTGCACCATTTCTCACGCTGCCTGTTCTGAGTGTTTCCTGTTTGATGTATCGCAGTGAAGCTGACGGAGAGCAAGGTGGCTTTTTGAACCCTTTATAACCCAGACCCGCTGTCAATAAACACATGAATACATAGTAATTAGATTATATTGATGACCGTGTGTGTGTGTATACATGTGCCCCCAAATCTATAATCTATAACTCATTATTCTGGAAGCGATACTTAGATTTGCTTAGATACTTGAGCATTGACTGACTTAAATACATACTGCTAGCGAATCGTGACACGATTTAAACATTCCGTGTCATGCCGTTATAGTAAAATAATCAACAATGTGGTGGTGTGAAAGGCCAGAGTTACCATTTCCACCCTTGCGTTGATTATTTTCCTGTAACAAAATGTCCTGAAGTGTTTTATTCCTTGATTTCTCACAACACAACAATCTCTCTCCGACAAGACGCAATTTAAAATAAGTCTCTACACCAAATAATTCATAAATTATATTAAATGAAAGACATGAGACAATTTTAAGGCTTTTTTTTTAAACCTTAAGAATTATTTCTGTAACTGTAAAATAAACAATAAATGGAAGAATCTGTATTCCTAATTTCTTTTAACAGATTGCCACTGATGATGATATCTGCGTAATTTGGTAAAGAAACACTGAAACCTGAAACGTGCACCGGAAAACGTCCCCGTGTGGGAGACAGCTGGACATTTACAGAGCAAAACTGGCGTCTGTGCTGCTTAAACATTTTCCAAATGTATTTCTTTTATTTCCTCCCTCATTGTCCAAATGTAACAGATGTTCAGTGCTTTTGTCTGTATAAACTCATAATGCTCCGCTCCCCCTCCGCCATATTGTATTGAGCTTATGAAATGTTAATCTGTTGGCATTCACGGCGATCAAACGACTGCAGATGGGTAATTTGTTGGCTTCAAAGCGCTTCGTTGTTGGAAAGCTCTCCGGGATCCAGTCCATGTGATTGATCTCTTCTCCGTTTTCAGGCCCTGAGCTGCAGTCACATCGTCGTGGAGGGGGAAAAAGCGGAGAGCATGGCTCAGGCCTCGCAGGAGCAGGGGGCGGTGGGGACGGCCGATCCCGAGGAGGACTCGCCCAACATGATCGTCTACAGGAAGGTACAACTGCGCTCTTTTCTGTGTTTTTGCTTTCTGCTTTAAAGCTGAACACTAACACACATGGTTAACACACCAGGGTCTGTGTGACTGTGTGACTCCAATAGTTTACTAGTTACTTCTTTTCCATATTTAACGCAAAAACTTTCACATCATTGCTATTTTTTTTTTTATCTGTGCAGCAAAGAATAAATCAAACCACACTTCCATTAACAGCTGTACACAAGGTACAAATTACATTTCCAGCCTGAATGCTACACTATTAACCATGAAAATAAATAAATCAGTGTAATAAATGTGCAAAATTATAAATCTGTGTATCATCTTACACTATCAGTTCTTAAAATCGACTCGTGTGGACGAAAATCTTTGATTCAGAATCTGAGAGCGCAGCGTTGCACGAAAACTCCTTATAGATTATTGATGTCTACAGCAGCGCCTGGGAGGTTTTTTCTCTATGCTCAATTCCTCATTGCCATCTTTGTCGCCTATCTGACTGTAAGCTAGCTGAGCGGGATCGGATAGCGATGCGCAACCCGCGGCTCATGAAGAGCTTTTTTTACACAGCACGACAGAATTCACTCTGCCACAGTGTACAGATTTTATTTAGCTTTAAAAGGCAAAAATAAATGTGGGAGGAATTAATTTGTGGGGTGTGTCAGATTAAAAAAACACTTCTATACTTCATACATAATGATATAAAGCTAAAGAAAATGTGAAAATATATTTCCCAGCGTTGTCTTGTGGAGTTGAGTGTAGAATCAGCTTCATCGAGTCTGAAATATCAAAGTACATTTTGTTGCTTTCTTTACCGTCTGGTACATGGCAACACACACACACACACACACACACACACACACACACACACACACACACACACACACGGTCGTGTTTGATTATCGCTCACATATTAAAATGCAACTGGCTTCCGGCTTTTGGCCTCTCATTGGCTGTGAGCAAACACACAGAATGAGCTGGAGGTGATGTTTGCTCTGTGATAGGGAGTTTGTGAGTCAGCATATTGCAGGCCGTCTGGTGCGTGTGCGCATGTGTGTGCACGTGTGTGTGCGTGTGTGACATGACTGGGGATATCCACCCGTGCATCAGCTGCCTGCTTATTTCCTTTTCCGCATGTTTTTCTTTTTGTTTCACAGCGATCACTTGTGGGTATCTGTTACCATATTAGTTCATCATGGTGTTGTATCTAAATTTACAGAGCGAAAGGGCGAGATGAGGCGGGGCAGAGACACTTTTCAGCCGTATGCATGGTTATTTTGGGAGTTTGAGCTGAAACTCTGTTCTGCATGCTGTCACTGGAGCTGAGATTCATTTCCTGAGCAATGAGGCCTGAACGCAGAATATGAGCAAACAATACGGCACATCTCGTTTCCTGTATGAATGCAGTGACAGCACCACCTTCCCTGCCTCCGAGGATAAAAAAAAAGCCACATTTCAGCTTTACTAGCATGTTTAAGACTGCACATTGTTACTGAGAGTGTTATAATTCTGAAAACTTTATGCACACGGCTCATTTACTGTCAGGAAAAATATTTACAAGATCATAGAGGAGGTGTGATGATTATTTTCCTATAACAGCATGTCCTCAAGTGTTTTATTCCTCTTACACTAAAGCAACTTGCCAACAATTACATTATCTTTTAGCTTTTATTACCTAAAGAATGACATGTCACCCCAAGGTCCGTGAAACAAGTTAGTTCCTGTTCTTGCTTATGTTATAACAGCTATAAACAGTCGTTCCCTCACCAGCGTCTCTTTTTTCCTCCCTCTTGAAGTTAATAAGACAAAAAAACAAACAAAAAGCACCCCAGCTGGTCATGCTAGCGAAGTCTTTCCTGTGTCTGAAAAATGTAAAGTTCTAGCTGACTGTTACAAACCACTGACACTGGAGACTCCTTCCATAGTTTTTAATTAAACAAATCATATCAACATATTTTTTTTAAATCAGTTTATTTGGAGTGTCACTGTGAATGAGCTGTTACTACACAAACAATAACTTATTAAAATATATTGCAGCTGCACTACTGTCACAGCTGCTGTTACAGAACATTAATCAACACCCTCTGACCAATCAGATTCGAGAATTCAACAACACTGTGAATAATTAGCGTTATTACGATCATTTTTATGATGTACAATATGTATTGCAATAATTAGGTTTGCTAACAAACGGCAAAAAATGTCAAAGCACGTCTCAGACAAACAACAAGGAGGCAGTGAGATCTGGACTAGCCACTGAGCAGACATAGTTTCAGCTTGAGATTATTTTATTAAACGAAATATGCTGTAAATTCAAAATCTGAGCTGGAGGTTTAAATGTTCAGCATGTTGGTTTTGTTCCTGTAGAGTGAAACTAAAGCAGGCTGTTTAACTGCAAATCAGTGAACAAATAACAAAATGACCATGAATTTACTTGGGATAAATTGTTTTGTGTGTTTTTTTTTTTTTAAATTATTATTATTATTATTATTTACACTTATTAGCTTTTCTGTAATTTGATTTGTTAGCATTATTATGCATCATTTCTAAAATGACCAGAAACTGTAATTTCGCCTGTATTGCAGTTTTTTCCCCCCTCTTTTAATGAATAATCTCATTAAATCAGATCTGCAAAGAAATTCTAATCTGTAATTCATTAGCTACATAGTACACCAGGAGAATAAATTAAAACGCTAGATGGCCGGGCTAATTAAACTCACTTTATGAATATGAATCATTTGTTCATCAGCAGGTCTGTTCAGGGATTTACAGGTCACACTCTTTTTTTTTTCCCCCCCATCGAGTTTTGCTTGTCTTGTGTGGAAAGAAACAGAGAGTGTTGTATGGTTGGGGGAAAAAACGGGTTGTTCAGATGCCTGCTGCTTGTGCTTTCAATGGATTTCGTAAAGCATTATTCTGAGAGAAGAAGAGTTGCCATGGGTAAAGTTTGGGTATGAGGGCTCATTAGTGATCCTGCTGACATGCCTGCTTACTGACAGACGATAACTTTCTCAGCAAACTCCAAGGTTTGTCCTTGGAGCTGGCAGTTTGGTGGTCATGTGGAAAGCAGGGATGACAAACCTAGGGTTGGTTTTGTTGCTGTTGTTTTAATGAATTGCAATCTGTTCATCTGTTCATGTAGATGATGATGTTGATGTTTAATCAGTTTTTGCACTGAGAATGAAACTTTCAGATAAATGCTGATAAATGAACATATTAAGGAGGAGTTAAAATGTGTTACAGGCCACTAAACTGATTTATTTATTTTTTGGTCTGGCCCACTTGATATTGGACTGAATGTAATGCAGCCTACATCACTCCAGTTCATAATTAATCTCAACTACAGATGGACAGTTTTATAAAAACCCGCTCACACAGTGACTATATATATATATATATATATATATATATATATATATATTTTATATATATATATATATATACACACACACTCACCTGCAGTTATCTCAGAGACTGTTGTGTGTGAAAATCCCAGGAGATCAGATTCTGAAATACTTAAACCGGCCCATCTGGTACCAACAGCCATGCCACGTTTAAAGTCACAGATATCACACTTTTTCTTCATTCTGGTGTTTGATGTGAACATTAACTGAAGCTTGTGACTTGTATCTGCAGGATTTTAGGCATTGTGCTGCTGCCACGTGATTGGCTGATTAGATACCTGCATGAATGTACAGGTGTTCCTATTAAAGTGGACAGTGTGTATGTGTTATATATTACACATCACTAGTGCAGAGACTTGGTGTATAGAACTACACTAGGGAGGATAGGATAGGATGGACAGTGTTATTTTTTTGCAGTTTGTTTGTACAGAAATGTATGCATTTGTTCATAAATCTATTCCCAGGTTTTCTGTAGGCAAGTTGCTCAGTCCAGCTGATGAGCTAATCATCAAGCTCTCCATGCATTGGATGCATTGGAGATGTTTTGGTAGAAGGGAAACTTTAAAATTCTGCAACACACTAGCCAGTTGCACCTGAGCACATGTTTGAAGTCACGGTGTAAAACTGATCCTAAACCACATGTTGAGATGACTGTCACACAATGTGACGTATTTCACCTTCACCAGCCAAGACACATGAACACATAAACAAGAAGTACTACATTCATGATTGTGATGCAAGGAAGTGGTTAGCATCTACATTTCTCAGTGTGAGATTTACTTCAAGCTCTCGAGTTTCAATTTCAACGAGATCCAGAATTGTGCTTTACAATAAAGTGGTGACTCAAATGATCCGTCTCTTGTATCTCGCTTGTTTTGTGCAACCACGCTTTGCATGTAAGGGAGTTTTAGCAATGAAAGATAACCAAGCATCTGCGTTTGAATATACTGAACAACAGGACAGAATACAGCATTACATTAATGATAAAATGTTTTAAATATTTGGTGATGTACCTTGCCAATAATCTCAGGTGTAAGATTTAAGTCATAGCTTAAGGCTATGTTGAAACTATGCTACTTGGTACAACTATAAAATTTTGCAGTAGTCTGAAAATGCCAAAGTAGCGAGCAATTGTGTTCAAACTAAATACTACACTAGAGCTTACGTTCTACATACGACTGCTGGACTTGAGAAACTTTCAGTAGGATGTACCATGGCCAAGTCATAACTGTAATAAACATCGTACTGAAGTAAATTGTTTCAGTTTAGATATGAAGAAGGTGAGTGGACTGTGCATTTTGCAGACGATTTGAGACTCATCTGATGCTCTGTCTGAGTTCTGGATAAAGGCAGGTGGTTGAGCCATGGTGAGTAATATTTGGCTGTCCCTGCTCTGGTCTCTCAGTACTGTGCAGTGATTGAAGATGGGCAGCAGATGGTGGACAATATGCCTCCTAAGGCTCTTAGGAGAAACGTCCAGCACCCCAAAGGCTAGAGGAGCCAACATTCAGAGCAAATTACATTTTTCTATGTGACTACACACGTTTCCTCGAGGGTGACGGCATGGCCGACTGTCCCGCAGTGTGTGGAAGCTTTCTTTGACCTTTCAGTCCCCTGTCTGGCTTTTCTTTTTCTCTCTTCCTGTTTTTGGCCCCAAGAGATCAAGCCACAGAGCACAACTGTGATGGTGGTGTTGGAGATATAGATCATTTTAAATGCTTTTCATAAGTGCAGGAAATAACACCACTGTTCCTAGAATATATCTGGTTGACTGTAACCTGGATCTTTCTAAACACTAGCTAAGAACCATAATGTCTAAATTAAAATTAGGACCAATATTGTTCAGTTATTGGATGTTCCCTCAGGCCAGGAATGAACTTCAGAAATGAAAGTGTATTGATTTCCTAAAGCCAAGGCACAGCAAAACGTCTGGAATTCTTCGGTGAAGAGAGACGACTGGATGCACACTAACTCCAGGATCTGTAGCATGCATTTTAGCACAACTTATATGAAATATTGGACACTTAGATGCAAGTGAACAAACTGCATCAGGGTCTAAAACCTTTTATCTTTTTATGTATTATTAACCTAAATCTTTAAAACCAGAGGTCATTACAAGCTGCATGTTGTATCCTAAACAGGTGAATACTCAGCTGTGTAATGCATTCATTTGTCAAACAAAAAAGGCTAAACAGCTAGCTAGCTAACTCGCCCAAACATAGATGTTCAGCATCCACTCGTATGTACTCCTTCCTTCTTAGCAACGAACCATGAGTATGAGTACATTTTAGACAGCATTTGCTTCAACATGGTGAATGCATAATACAGATTCCTTCCACATTAAAAAAGCAAACATTTCCCACCTTTCTGCTGGGAAAGTGATTACAAGCATCCAAACTACTTTAAGCTTTCATTATCTCTCTGGTGTAAACACACTCCAAGGTACTAACAAGATAATGATATGCATTGGTGCAAGTCATTTTAGGTAAAATATCTACTTCTGTGGGGGGAAAAAACTGTTTTCTCATATTCTTGCTCAAAAGATAAAGGGTATTCAGTAATTTATTGTTTATTTTTGTACATATCTTGTTTATTCTTATTTCGGGAGCTAGTGTTTTTGACAGCTTTACATAAAAAATAATAATAAAAAATCCACCGGAAATGCTTTAGGAAAGGACCTGTGTAGAAACTTTCTCATTGAAACTATTAATTCTCCTCTCGACAATCTCAGCATGCCTCTGAAATATTGGCTTAGCTTTGAGAAGGACTCTGAAGAAACACAATTAACCTGAATGAGCAGTGAGACAGGACCAACTCTGATGAATCTGCCCATTAAAGAGAGCATACAAAGCCCCGAGGGGGGAATCTGCATTTCCAACAGAGAGCGAGAGCAAATACCTGAAAGGCTCCAATGAGCTGTGCAGACGTTTGCTTTCCCAAGCTATCCAGCGCCATCAGGTATGCTACTTTGTGAAACCTCAAAAAAAAAAAATAAAAAATTTCTTCCAGTGAAGCGTTTAAAGACCAACAACCAGAAGCTTTCCACCACAGAGAATACTGAATTGTGAAAAGCCAATGTTAAGATTTAGATAGAGCGCGAATGCTCCAGGCTAGTAAACAGATACACAGTCTGATAATGGACAAATGAGATTTGTTTGTCTGCCTTTCACCATCCTTTACACTATTGAGTATGTTTCTGCTGACATTAAGGTTTATTTCCATGTGCTTAGCTCTGAAGAGGCGACAATTCCTCAAGATCTCCTTTGCGTTTATTGTGGCGTGGTTTAAGGCACTGGTGGTGGCTCGATGGTTAAGGCTCTGGAATACCGATCGAAAGGTTATTAGTTTAAATTACCCTAATGTCAAGCTGCTACTGGACCCTTGAGCAAGGACCTTAACCTTCAGCTGCTCTGCTTGCATAAAAGCATCTGCCAAATGAATAAATGTAAATGTGAGGCATTTGCATTTAGAAACTGCTTATAGAAGAGTAGAAGAAGAAGAGAGTAGAGTTCAAATACTGGGTAGCAGAAAGCCCTACTTTTTCCATCTGTTGTTTTTTTAAGTGCTAGCAATAAGGATGTGAACATACTACGTAACTCTGATCTTGTACATAGTTACTAGTAAGGAAGTCCACTACACGTGAGCAGGAGCATGTAGACCTCAGACTGAAAGACGTAGGAATTGAAGTAGGATCCCAGTGTGAGTAGGAGCTTATACAACCTCAAGATGGGAGCTGTAAGAATTGAAGTAAGATCCAACTGGGGTAGCGGCCTGTAGATCCGAAGATGGTAGGCGTATGCATAGGAGTTGAAGTAGGAGCCAAATGGCAGCAAGGGCTTGCAAATCTCAGGATTATAGACTGAGGAGCTGAAGTCCGATCCAATAGGAGCAGGAGCTTGTAGAACTCAAGATGGCAGTGCATAAGATGTTGGATTACTGATTGAAAGGTTGTGAGTTCAAATCCCAGCACTACCAAGCTGCCACTGCTGGGCTCTTGAGCAAGGCCCTTAACCCTCATCTGCTCAGTTGTACAAATGAGGTAAATGTGAGTCACTCTGGATAAAGGCATCTGCCAAATACCGTAAATTTAAGATGGTAGTCATAGACGTAGGAGTTCAAGTAGGATTCACCTGGGAGCAAGAGCTCATAGAACAGGGGTTTGATTGGTAGGTGTAGTAGCTGAATTGAGATCCAAACAAGTGCAAGATCTTGTAGATCTCAAGACGGTACACTTAGGCGCTGATTTAGAAGCCAAACGAGAGCTGGAGCTTGTAGTCCTCAACATTGTAGACATGGACATAGGAGTTAAAGTAGGATCTAAATGGGAGCAGGGGATTTTAGACTTCAGGGTGGAAGATATAGGAGCTGAAGTAGGATCCAAGCTGAATGGTAAATATAGGAGATTAAATAGGAGATAAACAGAAGCAGGAACTTGCAGGCTTCAAAAGCGGAAGGGTAGAAGCTTGGAGACTTCTGAAAGGGAGTACAGGTTTGTGGGCATCAGAATAGTATGCCCTGGATCTTGAAGACCTCAGCATAGGAAAACAAGGAGCTTGTAGATCTCAGACAGGGAATAGGGGCTTGTGGGTCCCAAAATGGCAGGACCAGGGGCTTGTAGATTTCAGGATGGTACACATGTGAGTTGAAATAGGATCCAAACACAAGCAGAAGGTTGTAAATCTCAGGATGGCTGAAGTTGTATCCAGCCAGGAGCAGGGGTAGATCTCAGAAAGGAAACAGGTGCTTGTGGTCATCAAGATGTCAGGTGTAGAAACCTGAAAAGTCAGCTAAATGTTGTGGACCTTGTGACGGGAGCAAGACAGGAGTAGGATCCAAACTGAAGGAGGAGCTTGTAGACCTCAGAATGACAGGCTTAGAAGCTGTTATAGAAACCTGACAAGATGCAGAGACTTGGGAGAGCAAGAAAAGGGAACTGGAGTTTGTTGGCCTTGTGAAGAGAGCAGGAACAGGCCTCAGGATGGTGGATTTAGAATCTGGATATGGCAGGAGTTTGTAGCAAAG
This sequence comes from Pangasianodon hypophthalmus, assembly GCF_027358585.1. Taxonomy (NCBI): domain Eukaryota; kingdom Metazoa; phylum Chordata; class Actinopteri; order Siluriformes; family Pangasiidae; genus Pangasianodon; species Pangasianodon hypophthalmus. The sequence goes on from NC_069728.1 coordinate 18,413,624, forward strand.
GCACATGTTCGAGTAGCACAACATGGGCATAACTTCTAAAGACGATCAAGTGCCACATTATAATCAGTGCGCAAGCAGACACAACTAAAGCTAAGACTGAAAGATCAGAGCTCGTACTCGGTACAGACTCGAGCATCCCTGAGACACCAGCAACTGTCTATTCAACAATCTTGAGAAATCGGAGGTGAAGATAGCTTGGTGCCGATTGTGACTCATGATGTGGAGCATCAGTTTCTTTCCTAATGTTTTATTTTTAGAGAATGAATAACATATTTTGGTTGTTGCCAATCTCGACTGACTGTTTCTCCAAAAAGAGTAATTAGAATGCAGGGGGGAGCGGTGGTGTGTGGAGCCCGGAGAGCTATCGGCTAATGAGCAGGATGGAGAGATGAAAGGCTGTAGCTGCTCTTTCTCCTCTATGCTTCACATTTTGTTGCCTTGAGCACACTTGAACTTGTTGCTGAGGGACCAACACGCATAACTCAAAACGCCCACAGGCAATTTAGTTTTGTTTCTTAATATTTCTCAGCTTGTCCATTTTTCTTTTCTGTGTGATTTTCATTTTAATGACTGCAGTAGAGAATAAGCGCAGAAATTAAAGATGGAGGCAAAATTAAGAAAGCAGTTTTATTGTCTGATAAACATGGATGGGGAAAGTTTCTGCTATGGTGTGAGAGAATGTGTGAACAAGGCAGGAAGTAAAGGAGAGGTGGAAAAGGAGGATGTTTATTCCTCCTGTCATTTCCCCTTAGCTGTCACAACCCAGCCTTGACCTGAGATGCCGTTTACATCACTGGAGGGCTCTGTGCTCTGTGTGTGTGTGTGTGTGTGTGTGTGTGTGTGTGTGTGTGTGTGTGTGTGTGTGTTTGACCTACTTTATATAGTAATGCTTCACTGATTCATACCCTCTCGATGGAATTTGCCCATCTAAATCCTGTCTGGCTTTACTCTTTTAGTATCCATGAGAAAAAAATAGTATAGTAATGTACTATATGTGTATATGTACTATATTGTATATAGACTATAATAATAATAATAATAATAATAATAACAATAATAAACATTATTTTATAGCATCTTTGAATGTGAAATAAAAACAGAAATGAAATAGTCAAAAATTAAAAAAAGGGAAAGTAGGAGTATTAATAATAAAAATAAATCATGACAAAAGAAAATAGAAAAAATATAATAAAACATATATAGATAATTAATTCATTAATTAAAAATAAATAAATAAAAATATAAAAGAAATGTTCAAGTATATACATTTAAGTGGGTAAATACTTGAACATTTCTTTTATATTTTTATTTATTTATTTTTAATTAATGAATTAATTATCTATATATGTTTTATTATATTTTTTCTATTTTCTTTTGTCATGATTTATTTTTATTATTAATACTTCTACTTTCCCTTTTTTAAATTTTTGACTATTTTTTAATTTTTGATAATTTAGTAGTCATCATGTAATTCATATAAAATATACATTTATTAATCCATTTTATACCACAGCTTTGTTGAATCCTCACTTCTGATTGGTCAGAGGATGTTGATTAATTTTCTGTAACAGCAGCTCTGACAGTAGTGCCACTGCAAATCACAGGTTTATATAAATGCGCTCGTTTTATAACACATTATTGTTTCTATAGTAACAGCTCATTCGCAGGGACTTGTACGGCAGACGCTCCACGTAAACAGATTAAAAAATGCGTGTAATCGTTGATATGGACATTCCACAAAATGTAAACAAATAAATGTAAAATGTTAAAATGCAACAGTAAATGGATAAAAATACACGTTCGTTAATAATTCCTTAATAGATCGTTAATAAGGTTTTTTCCCCCCTATAACAGCATGACACAGGGTGCGTTTTATTCCATTCCAAATGCCAAAAAAATACTTTCCTAATTGTTTTTAATTGATTATGTATTATTTCTGGGAAGTATACTTGGAAAAAAAAAAAAAGATTCAAATATTACTTTTGTATTAGCAGTGTACATACAGCATTGCTATTCATCATGAGAAATGTGACACATGAGAAAATGTGTGTTCTGTGTATATATAAATGTAATGACCTCAAGCAAACTAAACTTATTACCTGGTGAGAGCCGCGGTCGATCTGGAGACTATCCCAGGAGCGAGGTGAGAATACACCCTGGATGAGATGCCTGGCCATTGCAGAGCTTTGGTGTTTATTACATGATCAAATTATCATTGCATATGTAATATTGGAAAACATAGTGTGGTACAAAATCAACTTAAAATAAACACAACACCTCTATATAATGTTAAATAATTAATCAAATAATTGTCAGTAAGTTAAAATACACAAATGTACACTCTAATGAACATATACAAAATTATAAAAGTATGCAAAATGGTGCATTAAGTGCCCAAAAAACCCTTTGCTACTACTAGCCCTTGTGTATATTTTACCCCTAAAACTACAGCTCCATTTTACTGTGAATCCTCATGAATGTTTCTCCAGTGGTGAACAGAATAGACTCTGCTACCGGCGGTCTGGTCCACCTGTTATAGATCAGCGCTGGAGCACAGGACCATCTGCACCACTGTAGGGTTTCCTCTGTCTGCTCTGCTCCGACTTTATCACATTCTCTGAAAGATCCGGAATAAATTAACCGACTGCTGAGTGAGTCTGGAATTCTCGGATACCAGCATGGAGCAGATGATCTCCTGAGCTCCTGAGCTCCTGAGGTCTGCTTAACACTTGATTTACGCTTTATTAGTGTAAGGATACATGAATTATTAAATCAGGCCAAAAGTGACTCGTTACATTTTGGGAGAACATGAGAACTTCTTCAGCACACGGTCTTAGTTTTAGTAGTTTCACTGTAGATGAACAGAGAACTCCAAAAACAATGAGAAAAACAATGAGTGCAAAGTCATTGCAAAGTCACAGATGAGCTTTTGGATGTGCTTGTGCCTAGTGACAGACAACGGAGTTATGACGCTAACAATTCTCCTCTGATAGTAAAAACATGTTTACTGTCTGTGTTACGACCCGTCTAGGTAGGACGAAACATAAACAAGGGCGTCTCGTCCAACCTCCTCGTCGTATTAGCTGAAGGTTTATTCTTTTACTGAAGCAATCTCTTCAGGGACGATTACAGCCACTCAAAGCATCTACTTACAAAAGAGAAAGCCTAAATTACACGTTAAAGACAAAAAAAGAACAAACAATAAAGTAAACTAGCTCCCTAACACAAACATCTAATAAACCCCCCCCCAAAAAGGAGAAAATAAACAGGCTCATGCCCTCTACAGTTTCCTGGCTAATGTTAGTTTCATATACTGTAGACAAATATATTACAAAAAGGGGTTCTGGTTTAGGTGAACATGCTAATCTCACACGTGAGATTATAATCACGCAGCCGCAAGCAATAGTGTTTCAAGTGGGCCTGGTTGGTAGTGACACGGCGAGGAAGAGGATCCCTGAAGCACATCAAGATCTTCCACTTTTCACCCTTTCATCATCTTGACTGATCCAATCAGCAGCCTGCTCATCAGCACAGCTGACTGATCAGAGAGGGAGAGGGAGGAGAACACACCGACTATACGGCCCACTGCAGGAAAACGAAACGGCAGCGTGAACACACCAGTAACAGTATGACACCGTATCCGCACCCAACCACGAATCATATCATATGTCCCAGAACGTTACAGTCGGATTAAAAAAAAACGTGAATCATTGCAAGACACAAGTATTCAGACACGTGAACATAATTGAACATAACTACACATGAACATAACTTTTAAACATGTTAAGAGATGTGATATTTTTACCTGATGAGATGAGATGTTATGGTGCTTAAATGGTGTGAGAGTGGCTGAGCTGTAAGTATTAGGGGTGTGGTCATTAAAAATGAGAGCAAGGTGCTGTGAATTGTGCGCATGAGACAGAGTGAGAGCGAGAGAGAGAGAGACAGAGAGCGAGCACTTCACTGCTGCGAGCACTGAGGACCGAGACGCGTGCACTTCCTTTCTCCTCGTTCATGTTATTTAAAGTGCCATGGCTTAAAGTGTTTAAAAAAAAAAAAAAAAAAAAAAGGAATTTCTAATATTAATTTTATTAGTATTCTGACAATCTGTGTTTAAATAAAAGGAAAACAAATAAAATATAAAATGCATTTTTTTTTTTTTGCGAGGTTTTGTTACGGCTTTTATTAAAACTTTGTGGAAATAACTAAAGTTAAAAGTAAAGCAAAGTTAAAAAAAAAAAAAAGTTCAGGTGAACCGACTCCTCACCTCCCCACCCTGGTTTAACTGTTCACTATGGTTATTTTCCACGTGGTAACCATGGTTACCGGTACACGGTAGACTCGCGTTCCTTCTCCCCTGAGTTTACAGAGACAAGTCTATGCATTAAACTAATAAAATAACACAAATCTCTATCACTCACTATTTAATATTTAATATTTAATATTTAATAAGTGCATTTGCATCACTAATCCGATTGTTTGCTATAAAATTGACCCCTGGCTGTTGGACAGAGTGTCAGACGTGTCATGATGAGCTAAATTTGAGAAGAAGAGTCATCACTATTACACGTGAAGGTGTCTAGAGTGGTCAGAAGTCTTCATAAACCTGATCACAAGCCTCAGAAAAAAGCTTTTTCCCCCGATCAGAAAAAATGATCGTTGTCTAAAAATACAAGTTCTACATTAATCATGGACATTGATCACTGAAGAAGAATAATAATAATCACTCAATCAAACAGACGTCCCAAAGGCCCGGTGCTCCTCCTGCGCATGCTGAGTGGACTGAAGCTCGGCTGAGCGTTATGACTCATTAGTGCTCTGGGAATCGAGGGAACGACTTAGAGGAAGAGTAATGAAGCGTTTAAATAAGCACTCAACACTTTCCTTCAAGTCTGTAAGCTAAAACTTCAGGGGTGCAGCCCCCAAACACGATCTGTTATTTAGATTTATACCACAGCGCTGTTGAGTTCTGGATCATGATTGGTCAGATGATGATGATTCATTTTCTATAACAGCAGCTCTGACAGTAGTGCAGCTACAAATCACAGGTTTATATTAATGCGCTTGTTCTAATACGTTATCGTTTCTATAGTAACAGCTATACTCACGAGGTCTTGGTACGAAGAAAGCTCCACATGAACTAATTAAAAAAAAAACCATTTATAATCGTTAATATAATGACGTTTTAGTTTATTTAACATTAACATTTATGGAAGGAGTCTCCAGTGTCGGTGCTTTGTAAGTTTTCTGAGTAGCTTTCTTTGTTTCTGGGAGGAAGGACATGTTCGCCTTCGCCCTTCCCGGTGATTTCGCTGTAAATTTTTACATATAAATTAACTTTAATGCTAACTGTTTAAGGTAGTTTAGAGGGTCATTAGCTACGGAGATAATTAGCTAGCCAGATGAAACGCACTGAAGTGGCAGTTTTAAAGAATCTGTTAAACAGAGTATATCAGTATGCTAAAAATCAAGTCAATCACAATTTGATCATTGTAAATTTTGCAGAGGTAATGAATCAGCTACAGTTTCACAGAGGAATTAAAAGAGGAACTATACGGCTCCCAGGTGGCGCAAAAGAAAAGAGTTCACTCTATTTTGTTAACGCTATTATCTACTAACACTAGATGATAGCTAACTAGCTAGCATTTCCTTCCTCAAACGCATGTGAAGCGAGCGTGAGAAGAATCATGTGCCTGCTAGCTAGTTATCGGCTAGTGTGTGTTTGTTAGTTAGTTAGTTAGTAAGGAAATGGCTAATGACTAAATTGAACAATTAAAGCGGAGAGGAGTCTGATTTATTGTAGACAGCACATTCATGTGGTAACATCTAAAAATCTTAAGGTGTGGAGCTTTGGAAATCCCACATATGCTTCCCACATGTCGAACAGATCTATTAGCTAAATGGATGCTCATATCCTGCCTGTGAGGCGTGGCACATCAGAGCCAGCAGAAAGCTGGAGACTGATCCATATCCTGTCAGGTTTTAGAGAGCTGTGAGCTGGAACTGAGGGGGATGTAGAGTTCAGCGGCTCCAAATGAGCTCAGTCTTTACTCTGACATTTTTACCGCAAACCTGAAAAAAACAAAAATGTCAGAGTGTTTTCCGCGGTCTTGTAGTGTAGCGAGCACTGAGGCATGCGATTAGTGATTGAATCTGAAGAGAAGCTGGACCTCTCGACCTCGCATGCTCCTCCAGTGGAACATTTTTGGCCTTTTTCATTATGCTCTAATTTGGGCCGCTTTCATGCTAGGCCTTTTTTTTTCCCCCTCTCATCCACCAACGCTCGTTTTTTCATGTAGTCCTCCAGGAAGAGGCTGTGAGGATTTTAAAAAGTGCTGATGTCTGTACTTTACATAGCAGAACATTGAGAAAAACAAGTATGGAGGGGAAAATGTACTTGGAGCTACTTGTTCAGCAGACATTAGCTACTTTCCTATGAAAAGAGTTCGCATCTCTGGTCCAGTCACACAAGCAGCTCAAATTCTCCTGATTTTCTGCCTCCAAAACTACAGCGAAGACAAACAGCCCCTTCATCACCAGAGTTACATCAATCTTTATTTCATCTGCATTACTGAGAATAATATAAATCACCTCTAATCTAGAGAGCAAGCTAGGCTAGTTAGTTAGCCGGTTGTACTGGAGGTCACTTTTTAGCATCAGTGCGTGATTTTGGAATGAACTATTTTTTAATTGTATAGCCTATAAAGACTATTTTCTTTAATTCCATGTATTAATGATGAAGCAGGTGGGTAGAAGCCTACATCTCAGGCTCGTGTACTTCATTATTCCGACAGCTCTGTTATCACCCTGTTTTTTCTGCTCTAATTAATGACTACCCACTGTGCCGCCGCACTGCCCGTTTCTGGCACGCGGCCCTCAAAGGCTCGGAAACTGGAAGAAAAACGAGTCGCTCCAAACTCATTCGATATGACAATGAAATGAGGAGGATAATAAAGTGAGCGCTGCTCCTGCTGGGACACGTGGCAGGGTAGAGGAAGAGCTCAAAGCTGTGTTTCGATCCGCTCGATCTGAGGAGAAGAGAAGCGGTCACGAGAAACGGCAATGATGCCTGACCAAGTGCAAGCTCTTTTAAATCACAAGTACGGCCATTAAGACTAAAAATAAATAAATAAATTTAAAAAATTCTCTTAAAAGTAAAAGAGACAAATAAGTAAGTAAGTAAATAACTAAACAAACAAACAAACAAATAAATACCTCTTTTAAAAGTAAAAATGACCAATAAATAAATAAATAAATACTTTTTTTAAAAGTGACAAATAAACAAACAAACAAATAAATAACTCCCTTAAAAGTAAATGTATGGTGTACCGTGTAAATAAGCTAATATTCGCTCATTAATACACACTTATATACTGATTTAAGCTAACTTTTTGACGCTAATGAACGCTAGTAACACTAGCATATTGAGTTACTTAGCCAACATAAGCTTTGGTTATTGCTGATTAGCTATCTAACTAATCATTAGCAAACTTTTCCCTGACGTTAATGTTAAATACATCACCAACCCTGTCATGCTAGTTAACCTGTCTAATATAACTACAAATTAAGGTTTGCGAATTAGCCATCTAATCATAGCCAAATTTACCACTTAGCCACATTAGCTAGCTAGATAACTCATCACTACCAAGCTTTTACCCGAAATTAATGTTAGCTACTTTGCTAGAATACTAGTTCAATTAGATAAAATAAGCAAAGTACAAGTTTTGTTTGAAAGCTATTAGGTGAATAATATTAACAGCTAAGCATATGAAAGAGAGCTGCTGAGCTAACTAGCATTGACAAAAAACCCTTGTTAATGTAGCTAAACCTTGTAGCTAACATTTACTCAGCTGTATATAATATAAATATTTATAGGACTGTTATGTTATGAAATTTATCTAATGAACAAAACAAATGGAATCAACCAAATTATTTCCTTCCTTTAATTTTTTGTTCAACTTTCACACATTTGATTGTGTTTCCATCCAACCAGATGGATGTTTATGTAACACATATGGAAGGAGTCTCCAGTTTCAGCGCTTTGTAACAGTAACTTTTTTCCGACATCTTCAGGACAGAGGAGTTTACGCTCTGCGGTTTATCAGTAACATGAAAAGCTGCGTTGAGGCTGGTGAAGGAATGAAGTTCCTCAACATTGTGTGTAACTATAAACGGGTAGAAAGTTATGACGACGTTGAGTTGTTAGTGTGGGGAAATTGCTGTGGTATAATAGGGAATAAAACACTTGGGGACATGCTGTTAGTGGAATACAATCAACCTCAGGGTGGTAAAAGTAACTAAGCTTCATCACATCACCCTGTCATTGATTACTTTCCTGTAACAGCACGACATGGAGTGTTTTATTCCTTATTTAATGACTGGTGCAGCTGTGTGTGTGTGTGTGTGTGTGTGCTTCTTATTTTTTACTGAATTTGGTATGTGTTCCTGATTATCTTATCGATTTCTTATTCCATCTTGCGTCTTCTCTGAAAACACACGAGCTCATTAAGAGGTGAGGATGCGGTCAGTCTCAGTCACGGCCTCCAAACACACCTCGCTGTTTGAATACTGAGCACTGAGGTCGCAGTGCGATTAGACGGCCCAGGAAGATGACCTTCAGCCAATCAGTGAGCTGTGTTTTTCTGGTTTTAGAGTCCTGCTGACGTTCTGTGTGCTGTGTGTGTATCAGGAAGGAGTTGCTCACTGCTGTGGCTTTGTGTAATGATAAAGCTTCCCTGTGATGCAAAAGGATTTAATCAAGAGGGGGAGTGAAGATCTTCCTCAGGTGTCCATAAGTTCTTTGCTTCACCTCACTAAAACCCAAAACGTCAGGGATTCTGCTTAATCCGACTAAAAAAACCATCAAGCTCAACCGTTACACAGCGAAAAAATTCATTCATGACGATTATTCTAGAAAAAAAAAAACTAGCATTTATTTCAGCACAATTGTACTATACTATTTGATAGTTTATGCAGATCATAAACTTATTCTTTTAAATAAAAGAAATGAATTCAGATTAGGGCAGGTTTCAACAGCATCGGTCTTTGCAACGCAAATTGTAAAGAAGTCTCATAACCCAGACTTCCAGCTATTAACTACTCAATCTGATGGAGTAAAAACATATTCTACCCCCGTGCTTTTGAATTCTCAGGTCTGATTGGTCATTATGATTGGTGTTGATTAGTTTTCTATAACAGCAGGTCTGACAGTAGTGCAGGTTTATATTAATACGTTATCGTTACTATAGTAACAGCTCATTCACCGGGACTTATACGGCGGACGCTGCATGGAAACGGAATAAAAAAGGTGTGTAATTGTTGATATGATGAAGTTTTCTGTTTAGATTTTTAGATCAGATTTAATACTCAATCTGATTGCTTATGTGCCTTAAGATAAAACTTCTGTTTTAGTTTCTTTATAGCGGTGATGAGGTTCAGATCTCTAAGAAATTTCTGGAAGAATGGAGTTGAAAGTACGTCCAATCTAATGCTAATTAAAGGCTGTGTCTGAAACTGTACAAAATATAATATGATCATATTAACGGTTCATGTTAATATACAGTAAGATAACGCGCCTAGTTTTATCATCATCCATCTTTGTTTTTGCTTTTAGAGCTTCTTCTTCTTCTTCTTCTTCTGTTGTTGTTGTATCTGTTATTGAGTTACAAATAATTGCGTGTTATTTGTCAATCTCCAGAAGAACAGTGAGTGTGTTTGTGGTTAAGGAGCACTAAAGCGCTTCATTTGCCTAACACTTATGGCAGCTGTTATGATGGCGGCCATTTCAAAGGAAGCCATTTGTTGTGGCAAACAGACGTATTTACACCTCCGAGCTGCTCTTCAGAAAGCCTGCGTGTAAATTAGCGGCGAGTCTGGCGTACTGGACGAAAACGATTCGGACTGGACGCACCTCTGAACAATGAAGCAGCACACCTGCAAGACATGATAATGTACCTACATGACCCCGGCTCTTTATATTTGCGTCAGGGTAGATGTGTTGTATTAATTATTATTTAAACTATTCCTGTACACATTTAGCCTTGTACAGAGTGCTGTGTGTGTGTAAGCAGTGTTTGTGTTGTTGCGCTGAAAATAACTCAAATCAGCAATTCAGATCAGATCATGCTCTTAATCAGGCACACGGTGCTCGTGGAGCGTATCATCACTCAGATTTCAGATCTCAGAAGCTGAAACTGCAGCAAATTGTCTACTTTAAACACATTTCCCAAACATGTCTCTCCTTTTTAAATCAAACTGCCATTACGTCGTTTCATCTTCCTAGTCTAGCTGTTCTTAATCTCATGGAGTTAAAACATATTATATCACAGTGCTTTTGAATTCTCAGATCTGATTTTCCATTATGATCGATGTTGATTAATTTTCTGTAACAGCAGCTCGGACAGTAGTGCAGCTGCAAATCACAGGTTTATATTAATGCAGATGTTCTAATACGTTATCGTTTCTATAGTAACAGCTCATTCACAGGGACTTGTACAACAGACGCTGCACTTAAAGGGAATAAAAAAGGTGTGTAATTGTTGATATGGTGAAGATTTCTGTAAGGAGATGTTTATTTAATTAACATTTATGGAAGGAGTCTCCAGTGTCAGTGCTTTGTAACAGTCAGGAAGTTTTTCCGACATTTTCAGGGACAGAGGATTTTACACTTTGCGGTTTCTCCGTAACATGACGAGCTGTGTTTTTTTTTTTTTTTGTCTTATTAATATTGAGAGAGAAACAACAACAACAAAACAACAACAACACACTAAGCAACACCGGGCTGAATTTCCATGGTTTTGTAGAAATAATGTGTTATAAACCCTACTTATAATGCATCATGTTAATAATTTCTAAATGCATTATAAACATTGTATAAACAACTATAATGCCTTTTCATTAAAATATAATGTACAGAATATAATCACTTATGCTTGTATTGTAACTTTGGGTGTATGTATAGTTTATTATAGATATGGCCTTCACAGAAAGTGTTATCTTTTTTGTTATGTGGTTGTTTATTGTTTTTTTCTGAAATGGGAATCCTCTGCTGTAAGTTTTACATGGAATTTAAAACCGAGGAATCCATGATGGCGCTAGATGAAACCTTTTGTCCACGTAACACTCGTTTGAGGTGTTTCAGGTTGGGGAAGGGGCAGAGATCCAGCGGCACATGCAGTGCTGGTGCTATTTGTGAGGACATGATTAATAAATGTGAACTTTACTCAGTCTCTCTCTCTCTCTCTCACACACACACGCAGATCAGAAAGACGGCAGCACTCACACTCAGCAGCAGGTGCTTGGACCCCTCAGGCACTGCACTGCACTGGTGGACAAGGCGTAAATAATTTCTCCACCACTTCCTCCACTCTCCTCTATCTCCGTCACTCCGTCACGGCTCTGATTAAAACCTGTACATTTGGTCTCGTTCTTTCAGTGAAGTCCAGCTTCTTCACATTGGACCAGCGGATTTGCCTGGCTTGCCTGCTGATTGAATCTCTAATCCAGGAATCGTTAACTGGAAGACCAACATCCAGACACAAAGTATTTCATCATACAGAACCCAGGACTCAAAAAAAAATACTGTAGCAGAGCTGATCAATGGAAGAAGAGAACTTCCTGTAGTTCAGCGACTCTAGTTCTTTAAACATGAGCCTTCTGTCGCAGATCATCGGTTTCAGTTTATCCAGTCACATTGATTTATGTAAATTATTTAGCTAAAGACACCTCATCAGACCTGAGACTAGCTACAGAGAGAGCTGGAGAGGTCAGAAAGAGTATTCATTTATTGTTTATGGTCTGAATATTGTGAAGTGATAACATATATATATTTTTTAAAGAAAAGTTGACAGCAGAATGGACAGAGGATTATGCATTTATTCTCTGCTCGTAGTCCAAAACAGCTGCGTGTCATGAGTTTAGTGTTCAGAGGTGTGCATTGGGCTAAAAAAATCACAGGTCTTTACATTAATATAGGCATCAGATATGAAGCTTGCAGGACAAAGAAAGCCCACGTTCATTAACAAGCACGGCTCGGTGTGATGAATTCACACCTTTCACTCCTTCATCTTCATCTTGCTCAGAGTCACGGATGGTGTAAACGATGATATGGTTTATATTATGGGGAACAGAACCCACTAAGGATATATTGTGTGTGGGTGGAAATCAGTAGTAATAACTGCAGGAGCAGGCAGGATTTGTCTGTCTTACACCTCTGTTTCAGTAACGTGAACCAAACCTTGAGTATCAGCTGATTTGCAGTTCCAAAAACACCTTATTTTCCATTTGTTACAGGATTATATCGAATTCATTCGTTTTTTTCTCTAATATCCAAGCCAAGATTTAAAATTTTTTACATCGGCGCGATGCTGATCCTGGGCATTTCTAATTAAAAGGTAACTGTTGTTACTAGTCACTTACTCAGATGTTTGTAAGCAAAGGAATTTTATGTACCTGGAACTTTCCGAATTTTCCTTGAATAGCCCTGCGCTGATCTAATGCATGTGTCAAGTGTCTGTTTTGTTTCCTTGTGCTGTGTGGCTTTGGTGAATCCTGCCTCTGACCAAGCGAACAAATGAACAAAAACTCACAATAACACAAAATAAAATCCATTATTGAGAAACATTTTTGGAAAGACACTTCGCACTTGGGTGAAAATAGCTTTGGCTACACAATACAACTATTTACACATGCAATGTGCCATTGACATCAAAATTGGTGTTTCAGGGCTTTTTATGCACATCTCTTACTGTTATTATCACAATGGTGTGGCGGTGTGGAAAACCTGTGGCTGAATTCTGGCAAAGAGACAACAAAGGACAGAAAAGAAAAGAACATGGGTTTTGCCAAAATCAAGTTTTCCGGCCTATAACATACTTCGTCACTTCAACTTTTCTGGGTTCCCCAGTTTCCTCCCACATCCCAAAAACATGCATGTATGTGGACTGGAATGTGTGTGTGGGTGCACTGGCGTCCTATCCAGGGTGTATTCCCACCTCGCTCCTAATGTTCCCGGGATAGGGATAGACTCCAGATCCAACCTCCTCCCTGACCGGGATCTCATTTTCATCCAACAAACACTGTGTAAAACACACACACTGGAATATGAGGAGAAACTTCACTACATATTCCGCACAGTCTTCTGACTTCACCTTTAATCCCCTTCTCGTCCTCTTGTTCTTCGTGATATTGCGTGGCGGATGGAGGAGAGATCAGATGTCCAGTCTGTTTCAGGATTAAAAGGTTCAAATTTTACCCTGGGCCTTTCAGTCAGACCTGATCAGCTCAGCCTGCAGCTCATTGGCATTTCAGCAGACTCACAGCCAGGAATCATATTCGGTATTTTTGCAACAGTACAGAGATTGCTTCCTTTAGCTGTGTTCATATCTTTATGTACAAAAAGAGTTGACAAGCAACCAAGCAGGTGGGATGATGGAAATATGGGTGAGAGTGACATTTAGTGCACAGTATGTGAATGTGTATTGTATATTTTGCTATAAAAGTAGGAAATACTGCAGCTATGTTTTAAATATTGTATCTTTAGTACAAATTTCAGTGAGATGTGTACTATTTATACTTGACTGATGTAGAAAAAAATGTGTGGGAGGCAAAACAGTTTTTATGTAAGAAAGGGCTCCGCATGGAGCGTTCCTGGCTTATGTGCGTAGAATTTGTGTAACACAACACATTGTTCTACTCGTATGCATTTCTGGAAATAGTAGCCATTGTAAATCTCTCTTCTGCTGCCCTCTTTACTTTGCTGTCCCCTTGTGGATTAGCTGTTTATTAACCCCGAAAAATGCGTAAGGAACGTAAGCAAAAGACTGTGTTAACTCACGCCCTTGGGGTCACATTTGTGTACTTGTGTAAATTATATAACAGGGCCTTATTGGTTGTAGCAGAGGGGGCGGAGCTATCACAATCTTCCACTGATTTTTGCTGAAAGGCCATCGCACCAAAATAGAAGGTTGCTTCACTGTGTCCAAATTTAGAAACAAAAAGTTGAGACCTGACATTTTTATTATTTTTTAAATGTGTGATTGTGGAGTAGTTATAGTGTAGGACAATAACACAAAGTACTAAGTTAAAAGTGTTTAATTTAAGATGTCACAACAAAATTGTCACCCGGAAAATGTGGTAAATGTGGTGACTCTGAGGTATTAATCACAGGATATTTGAATTTTTTTTTTTTTTTTAATATCACCTTTTTTTTTCATCCTCAGTCTGGTTACAACAGGAAACTGGCTGCCAAATTTCAACTGGAAACTCAAATCCATTTGCAATTACATTTCCCATGTCTTACGAGTTATGACCCTGTCATATTGAAATAGCAACAGCAATTACTCTGTTTGCTTTTTTCACTTCCTCTGCATCGCATATGGAGCCTGACAAAACTCAAATGCAATTCCCTTTGCATTTGAATTTCTGACGCCTTGCACAGAAACCTGTCACTCAGTGCTGGGGGTGGGACTTTACTACAGGGCGTGTTTGTATTTGGAAGTGACGTCAAGAAGTAGTGACGGGAATGCCGGCTCTTTTATTGAGCCAGATCGTTTGGCTCAGCTCAGCAGTAAGAGCCGACACACTTAACTGTATACTGTTTAATATTTGTGGTTGAACGAAAGTGTATAATAAAAAAAAAAGAGCCTGCTCCCAAACGGCTCTTCATTTAGTACCACTTCTGGCTTTTATAATTCAGCCAAATTTAGCAATGTTTTGACCTGTGATTGGTATGCGTGCAAATATATCACTTATTCAATGTAATTATACTAAACCTTATAATTTCCAGAATACCATCATTTTACATTATGTTTGGTATAAAAAGTTTAAATAATGTAAAAACATCAAAACACTCAAAACAGACCACGTGTGCCATGTAACAAATAAAAACTAAACTACAGTGTGCAGATTTGGATGTACAATTCTAATATGCCTGTGAAGGTTGTTAGTAGATGCTGCTCGATATGATATTTTTACCTTATATATTCTACATTCTGCCTTTATCTTGTCTGTGGTATTAAAATGCATCTAAATACTATTTCATTTGCGATTGTCACTCATCTTGTTTTCTGACCCCAAATTAAGGATGATCTTTTCGTCACATTGCTTGGCCATGTGCACTCCATACAGGAGTGAAGCATCAGCACAATCATCTGCATGTTCTCCTTCTTGTCTTCCAAATACACTTCCGAATACAAACATGCCCTGTAGTAAAGTCCCACCCCCAGCACTGATTGACAGGTTTCTGTGCAAGGCATCGGAAATGCAAATGCAAAGGGAATTATGATTCTACTTGAATTTTGTCAGGCCCCATGCGTGAGATCTGAGGAAGTGAAATAGCAAATGGGGTAATTGCTGTTGCTATTTCAGTATGACAGGGTCATAACTCGTAAGACATGGGAAATGCAATTGCAAATGGACTTTGTGTTTCCATTTGAAATTTGGCAGACATTGTATATTTGTGTAAACGAAAATGCAAATGGTAATACGTGATTTGCATTTGCATTATGTCACAATTTATGCGTCCACAAATTTCCAAGTTTGAAAAATACTTCCGTAGGTATCAAAAACTACAGATAAGTGGCTGGAAGTCCCACCTCTCTTTTTTTAAAAGTAGCCAAGTCCTCTCTCTGTCTCTCTCTCTTGCTCTCTCTCTCTGTCTCTCTCTCTCTCTCTCTCTCTCTCTCTCTCTCTCGCTCTCTCTCTCTCATTCTCTTCGGATTAATCAGAAACCCACCCTTACAATGTGGTACCTTTTAAAAAGTTCACAGGAACCCATTTCAGTTCTGCGTATGAATTATTAAAATAGTGCAATTAACGTCTATGAGAATAGATACTTGGCTCTTCAGTATTGATCTAACCGTAAACACGGTCGCTTCATCTGAAACACATGTTCCCCGGGTTCATATAAATATTCTTTTCCACCTCTTCTTGTTACTCAGACAAGTTCAGACAATAAGAGTGTAATTAACTCGAGGATGAAGATGAATAAAATAATGTGTGCAAATGTTCTGGGTTGGTGTTTGGGATTGTAACAGCTATAAATATTGAAATTTTTTATTTATTTATTTTTTTTAAAGGCTTATAACTTCACATAAACAGACTGGCTTTCTGGGGGAATTAATCAGTAGATCAGTTTATATTTGAGAGACTGTGTTTGAACATTGCTGAGCTAATGACCAGACAGCATGAAATGACGACGTTCTCGATGTATTTCATCCTTAATGATGGCAGTTAAAGCAAGTCAGACTGCAAAGTGTGAAAAATTTCAAGAAGAGGAACTACAGCATCTTCCTATAATACACTAGTAACCTGATAAAACATCTTCATGGTGTTCGAACAGTGTGTTTAATAGAAAGCGTGGTCTTTAAAAATGAGTGCAAGATGCTGTAATGAGTGCAAAATTGCGTCCACAGTGGAGCAATGAAGCAGCATGCAGAGAAAGAAAGTGTTGAAGTGAAGTGTGAGAGCACTTCATTTCAGCGAGCACTGAGCGCTGAGACACACACTTTAGTTTGCCTGTGTCTACACTTTGCTTGCGAGGTCAACCATCCTTACGCTCTCTATTAATGATACTGTTTAAATGGCATAACATGTTAAACAGAAAACTCAGCACGAGGAGTTCATTGCTAGCAAGCAACCTAAACAGGGGTAAATAAACTGTTCCATGACGCCCCTGATTGATTAATACTAAGTACCTTACTCAGTATCGGATCTGGTATTGACAAGTACCATATAACCTGCTCATACTCGAATCAATAATTGTAACAGTGAGGCTGCATTTGCACAGAATTTTTGTTCCTTTTCATTATAATCCCTTTCCAAGCACATTTATTTTCAGAAATGCAGCAAGCCACATCCCTAACAAAGCTTTTTAGTTTTACCTCTTAAAGTTTTCATTGTATTTGCCATGCACAGTCCCGGTGAGGCGACTACAGCGACGTTTTGGACCATGTTGGGCTGCAGGCTTTAATAATGTGTTTAATCCAGGAAGGTCGAGGAGGAGCAGCACTCGGACAACAGGGCAGCGCCTTTCTCACAGAAACAGAGCCGGACACAGAGCAATAATCACAGAGAAAATGCCAGCCATCCTGGCAGGGTGATGCATGAATAATTGAAGTGCAGATGGAGGGATTAGAGGTTTCTGTGTGTGTGTGTGTGTGTGTGTGTGTGTGTGTGTGTGTGTGTGTGTGTGTGAGAGAGAGAGAGAGAGAGAGAGAGAGAGAGAGAGTGTGTAGATGAAGATGTGGGACAGTTTGAGAGCTCATTAAGACGGTCTCTTATCTTCCAGGAGACAGACTACTCATTGTCAAGAGAGAGGAAGTGAGACAGAAGTCTTGATTAGACTTTCCAAGTAACACTATACTTTAAGAGAGTGTTCATAGGGCTACATAACACCTTCATAACTGACATGAATCTATAAACTTTTATAAAGATGCTTTCTAATAGAAATCAGCTGTTATAAAGAGTTCTTTAGTCAATGTTGGCACTTTGTGTAGGCGTGGCGTTCATAAAGCTACACAGCACCTAAATAAACCTTATATAAAGCCATATAAATATATAAATTTTAGTAGGCGTCAGTAGGAACAGACTTATCGCAATGCCATTACGTTATAATAACAGAGTTTATATTAAGGTTGTAACAATGATGATCATTACACTGTAATAACAGCGTTGTGTGTATTTTCTTTGGTCATTGATCAAAATGAGTTTTATTTAACTATTTATAACATTTTTATGAAAGTCTTTGACAATGTCATGTCACTGTATGGACCATTAAGTCCTTTTTCTGACGTTTGATGCTTGACCTGAGATCAACTCATTGGAACTCATTCAGTTGTCATACCCTTCTAATGAGTTTATTTTAAATTATGTCAATTCACAATGCATAATAAAGAAGCTTATGATGACTTAGTCAGTTGTTATAATGCAGGTTAGCTGAGAAAGTGTCATAATAAAAATTCACTTGACTTATGTTGTTATGTCAACTTTACATTAAAAAAACAAAAAGTGTCCAAATGACAGCGATCACCTCATGGAATAAGCATTTATTAACATTTATGTATATTGTAATTAAGAGCTTATGAAGGTTTAAAGTGTCCCTATATTAATTAATATAATGTATTTATTAATATAATAATATTGCATAGTATATATATATAAACTGCATTGGGTAACACTTTCTATGAAGGCCATATGAAAGCTGTAATGACCTAAATTCATAATGTATTATAAAGCATTCATAAATCAATATGCACATTGGTATAATTGTCTATGAAAAGGTAGTACTGTTTATAGAAATGTTTATAATTCATTTATATATTGTTAATGAATTATAATCATTGTTTATTACTCATTATATCACCAATATGAAAGACATTCAGCTTGCTCAGTTGGTATTGGTGGTATAATCATGTTAATAATTCACAATGTATTAATATAAACTATTAAAAAAGCTTAATAAAGCTAGCTATAAAGCGTAAATAAGTATAACAATACACTCAGGTCCGGAAGTATTCGGACAATGATGGAGTTTTTGTGATTTTGCCTTTATACGTCACCACAATGGATTTGAAATAAAACAATCAAGAGGTGATCGAAGTGTAGACTTTCAGCTTTACTTTAAGAGGCTCCACAAATATATGGCATTTACCATTTAGGAATTACAGCCATTTTCAACAAAGTACCTCCATTTTCAGGGGCTCAAAGGTATTTGGACAAAGTGACATAATTGTAAATACAACCATAATTTTAATACTTGGATGAAAATCCTTTGCAGTCAATTCTGAGTTTCCTCCCTGGAGATGCTTTGCCAGTCCTTCACTGCAGCCACCTTCAGTTGCTGCTTGTCTGTGGGTCTTAAGTGAAAAGCAGCTCTATTGGGTTGAGATCAGGCGACTGACTTGGCCATTGAAGAATATTCCATTTCTTTGCCTTCAAAAAGTCTTGAGTTGCTTTCGCAGTATGTTTAGGGTCATTATCCACCTGCACTGTGAAGCGGCGTCCTATCAGTTTTGTAGCATTTGGCTGAATGTGAGCAGAGAGTATAGCCCTATACACCTCAGAATTCATCTTGCTACTTCTATCAGCAGTCACATCATCAATAAACACCAATTGGCAGCCATACATGCCCATGCCATAACACTGCCTCCACCATGTTTGACACACAATGTGGTATACTTTGGATCATGAGCTGTTCCTTTCTTTTGCCATACTTTTCTCTTCCCATCATTCTGGTCACCAAGTTAATCTTGGTTTCATCAGTCCAAAGAATCTTATTCCAGAACATTGGAGGCTTTTTTTTTTTTTAGATGTTTCTGGCAAAGTCTAATCTGGCTTTCCTGTTCTTGAACGTTACCAGTGGTTTGCACCTTGTTGTAAACCCTCTGTATTTACATTCATGAAGGCGTCTCTTGATTGTAGATTTTGACAATGATACGCCTCCCTTCTCCAGAGTATTCTTGACTTCTGTTGATGTCGTGAAGGGGTTTTTCTTCACCAAGGAAAGGATTCTGCAATCATCCACTTTAGTTGTCTTCTGTGGTCTTCCAGGCCTTTCGATGTTTTTGAGCTCACCAGTGCTTTCTTTCTTTTTAAGAGTGTACCCAACTGTTGATTTGGCCACACCTAAGGTTTTTGCTATCGCTGTTATTTTTTCAGCCTAATGATGGCCTCCTTCACTTGCATTGAGATCTCCTTGGACTTCATATTGGTAGCTCCAGTTGAACAGCTGCCAAATGCCAACTCAATACCTGATATCACCTCCAGACCTTTTATCTGCTTCATTTGTCTTGAAGTAACGAGGGAAAGGACCGCACCTGGTCAATTAACTTCTTGTCAGTCAATTGTCCAAATACCTTTGAGCCCCTGAAAATGGAAGTACTTTGCTTTAAAATGGCTGTAATTCCTAAATGGTAAATGCCATATTTCTGTGGAACCTCTTAAAATAAAACTGAAAGTCTGCACTTCGATACACATCTTGATTGTTTTATTTCAAATCCATTGTGGTGGTGTATAAAGGCAAAATCACAAAAACTCCATCATTGTCCAAATACTTCTGGACCTGACTGTATGTCATTGTACATATGGCCTTCATAAGAAAGTATGACCCTGAATTGTTTTGTGTGTTAAAGTGAACATGTACATCATTTATTTTCTTGCCAGATGCTTTTGCACAAGTTTTGGTACCAAGTATTTCTTTCTTTTTGAATCTGAGCCACATGATGAAGCTTCATAAAATTCCAAAATAAGATAAGCACATACTCTTTCTTTATGAGCTAAATATCGATTTTTTTCCATTTAGTTCTCTTGCCTCCATCAGTAGATGATTCATTTCTAGCACTAGCTGCTGCTTCATTAACTCATCAGACTGAAATAAATGACAGTCAGTCCAGAGATTTTGGTTTGAGTCTCTCAACCTTCCTGTCATTATTTGTCATTGTAAAACATTTTTGACTCTGTCCCACACACATTCTTCCCTCCTCTCTTTCACATTCAAGAGCACATACACACTCTATAGTCACGGCAGTTTTGCTTCCTCGGTGGTGAGACAGGTTTCTGATCCTCTTTAAAAAAAAAAAAAACAGAAAAAAAGGTAGCTGGTTTTCTGATACAGCACACTGACATCTCCTGTGCTCTGTGCAGATCGGAAAGCTTTGCTGTACTCATCTACAGGGTCGAGGCAGAACAAAGAAAACTTCTTTTTTTAAAAGTAATTTTTTTCATCTCTTCTCAAATTGGAACATTCCTCTTTTTGGAGAAATGTGTTCAACCATAACTACCAATTATTTACCGTTTTGTCCAGCAGTCTAAGAATATGTTCGGCTGCCATCTGTGCACCTCCCACACACACACACACTATCTGTGGTTCACCCCACTCAACAACAAAATAAATAAGCTAATAAATACAAGATCATTCCCAGTTCCAATGAACAAGCTATTATGGCTATGGGGAAAAAAAAACAAAAAAACATCAATTTCTTTTTTTTGGGGAAAAAAGTTGAGGTGACTGTTTAAAAAAAAAAAAGGCCACAATTTCAGAAAGCCTTTCCTGATGAATAGGGGTGTAACCCCATGACACTATCTTCACCTGTATACTTCTCCAAATATCCGTATATGTATTCGGATTTAAACCCAAAGTGGGTGTGGCCAAAACCAAAAGTTTTCTTTTTTTCTTTTTTAAATGTATATATAGTTTTTTATTATTAAATATGAACTTATGCCCATGGAAACACTAGAAAACACTGCAAAAAATATCCAGATATAGAAATGTCAGCAGTGTCAGCACAGTGTGTGAATCCTGGCTCTGACAGTTCCTCAAGCTCAGCTACATCACTCCAGATTAAAATTAGTCTCAACTAAACATGTACTCGAGACTGTTTTTTAGTCCCGCATGAGCAGTTATTGTAGTTGTTTGTACCTGAAAGCCATATATTGTAGTATCATGATTTAAGCTAAATATGAATGAATGAACACTGTTAATGCATCACACAGTGCTGCATGTTATAATCATGCACTTAGTGTTTGTTTGTCCTACAAGCTTCAATTCTGACCGCTCGCTCACACCCACACAAAATTAAAAACTTCCTAACAAAGAGCTCCATTCAAGATACACACATCTAATCTCAGTGAACAGTGCACGTCCTATTCGTATCAGTGTTTGTATCACTGTAGAACGCAATTATCTGCTCATTTCCCAATAATTTTTTCATGTTCGTTACATCACTACTAAAGAAACTAAAATTAAACATTAAAAAATTCACTATGTACCTTAAAATATGGCTAAATACAGTATAGCCAAGATATTGCTTGGGTAGTGCAAGTTTAAATCACAAATACTACTATAAAATGGCAAGGTGAAAGTCTCTTCACCGTTATTTGCAGTGTTTAGTGAGGTGTACTGTAATTAAGTGCTGAATTTGGTTCCCTTTCTCACCAGGGTACTAATAAGCCAAACAGGGACGTGGGGGCGGAGCTAGAAATAGTGCAGACCACTGCTTGGTCACGTTACAGAAGCGTTCTCATAACGTCTCTGGCTAGAACGGCTTTTCTTCCAGACAGCGATCTTCAGTAGTGTGGTACCTGTAGGCCAGTTTTTATTCCTTTTCTTTTCTAATCTCTTTTTTCTGACCATTTATGAAGCAACGTCAATATTTTATTATACAATTCATCATGTTTATTGTTTCAGAATTGTTTCGATTTATTTTCCCACTGTGAGGTTTTCTTGTTGTTGATACTTAGAGTACACTTATGATTCGTAAATTTGCTGTGATTTACATTAAATGCAGCATCTTCAAGTAATCCCAAATGCTTTCTTTATTTACTATATTTGCTCACTACATAGGGTGTACCATAATAGTGTTTTCTGAGATTTGAGATTCAGCCACTCCTTGTTGTATTTTAACATCAAAAGTTTGAACTCAACATTATGAGTACTTATCATAAAATGAAAGTATTGGCAGCCTCGACCTCATTTGGGTCACTCACCACCGTTATAACAAACTCGCTGGATCTTGTGCTCAGTGGTTCGCTCTGCGAGGGGACAAGTGACAGCACATGACACGCATTTAAATGCAAATTAAGCTCCATGTAAGTCATGTCAAAGAAAATCTATTCACAAGTTAATTGTGACCATTACTTGTCCTTATACCACAACCTCCTTTTTTTAACGGCTACAGTGACAAAGGTGAGCAGAATGGCAATGCGATGCAGCACTGCTATTTTAGAGACAAACCCCTGCTAGAATACTATTATTATTCTGTTCAGTGTTTGATGCACCTGTCCTGGTCCACAAAATAATCTTCTCAAGCCCTTTAGCGTTTCAATAAAGAAAACTCCCTAGGGCCTGACTCAGCTCTTAGATGTGTGTATAATGTTGAATGAAACACTGAGCTGCAAACTTCTGTCTCTTTACACACATGGGAAAGGACTCGGCACTCATAATAATCCTGAAAAACAACTCCTCTGGTTCCATCATCAATTATGAATAAGACACTGATCTTCCCAAGTGTTTGGGGTCTGGGGATATTACCTGGAGGTGGTGAATCTGCAATGAGCTCTTCCCTGCTGGATGCTGGAAATGTTTTAGAAAAGGAAATAAAGATTTATGAAGAGCCTTGCGTTTGTATTAGAGGTTGGGGTTTGTCTTGTTCTTTGCTACTCAACGAGTCGTCATCTCTATAGTTAAAGTGAAAACTCTTCCAGGACGTTGCTATTTTTAGTCTGTTTTATTTATGCAGAATGCATGCCTCAAACCACGCTTCAGTGAACAGCCGTACACAGGCTACACATTACATGTCCAGTTTCAACGCTTTTTAGGCTCACTGTTAATGACAAAAGTTTATAAACTGGTGCATTAAATGTGCAAAATATTATTGTACATTAGCATTATGTTACACTATTAAAGGATGTCGTGTGGACGAGCTGGCGCTCAGCTGAAATCATTGATTCTGAAACTGAGAGCGCAGCACATCACAGAAACTCCTCATAGCTTAATGATGGCAGGAGGAAGTCTACAGCAGCGTCCGGGTGGAGTTTCAGTAAAGTACTGGGAGGAGTTTCAGTACAGTACCGGGAGGAGTTTCAGTACAGTACCGGGAGGAGTTTCAGTACAGTACCGGGAGGAGTTTCAGTACAGTACCGGGAGGAGTTTCAGGACAGTAATGGGAGGAGTTTCAGGACAGTACTGGGAGGAGTTTCCACCAGGTTCAACCTTCTGGAAACAAGTCTAGATCAGTGTCTTTGATCCAACACGCGATGCTCATCTGACTCCAAACCATCTGAGTGGGATTGGATAGTGATGCGCAACCCGCGGCTCTGATAGCGCTCTTTAACACAGCTATGGAATTCACTTTGCTACATTGCAAGGCTTTTATTCTCATTTTATTTCACTTTAAAGGACAATAAAATAACTGTGGGAGGAATTTCTTTTTTGGGAGCTGATGGGAAATAGGAATTTAAAGACCGTCTTTTACACATCTCTACACTTAGTTAGCGGCCCATCAAAGTAAAGGAAATTAAAAAAAAAAAAAAAAAAAACAGCTTTGTGCAGGTGACTATTGAATTGGCTTTATCTAGTCTGAAATATTTTCACATTTTTTTTCACAGTTTTTCCACACAGCAAGATGTCCAACTGGTTGACATCCGCTAGATTGTTTGGACGATAAAGAGAGCTGCGTTACTATTTAATTTTGGTCTTGACTTCTAGAGCTGAAAGACTCGAGTCCAGTCTCGAGATGTTTTCTGTGTTGTTGTAAATAATGTTTGTGTTGTCTTTTCTTTTTGTGTGCACAAAATTTGACAGGAAGTAATTCCTTCATCTAGAAAACAGTGCAATCATTGGCACAATGCATGAGATGTTAAAGTAAAGGTTTGGTCTCAAAAGGATTTTAATGTTTGTTTTTTAATCTCGACTCTGTCTCACTTTCATTTGGACTTGATGATGACTTTGCCTCGACCCCCTAAAGACTCGGTCCTGAATCAATCTTGCCTAGTCCTGGTCTTGGACTTGGCTCCAGCAACTATGCATTTGAGAATTTCAATAAATTTATCTGGACTTCATGAGTAGTGAACAGATTAAAGACTCGATATCCCAGTGATTGATAAACAGGAATGTGGATAAGTGAACAGCTTAGACCTCTAGCAGTATCCTGATGCAATGGCTGACTTTCAGCCACAAACCCTCGTGCCAGTGTTGTATTTTTACTGCTCCTGAGAGCCGAGGTGCAGCTCAGGTACAGGCGATGGTGCTAAATTGAGTCTGTCATTTCCTCTTAAGTGCTTGCACGCCACTCAGCAAGACCGGTGGTAATAAAGCTGTGCATGGTGTACTGCCCTGAGTCCTCTTACCAAGCCGGAATATAATAACAGCACTTGTATCATTTTTTTCTAACTGGAAAACAGCTCCTCCAGATCAAACTGTTTAACACCACACTCATATGCGAGCCATTTTCAGGAACATGGAACATGCTTTTTACCCTTTCTTCAGTCAGCTATTTTTAAGTAACAGCTATTTTCTAAGTAATATCTTGACTAAAGATAATATTTCTTGAGATTATGATAAAATAAACATATTATTTTGATTATGAAGCCTATTTCTAGACATTTTGCTTATTTCAGGCATTTATTTCTTGAAGCAGTAACACTGTATCATCTTTATAACAATGAAAACATTCATAACATGTTATAATGAGCTTAAATACATTTTTAAGAAAGTGGAAAAGGGTTTGGTATCACTTACTATGAAGGCCATATGTATAATAACTCATGAATACATACATGGGGCTTGGTGATATGAACATGACTTGTAATGCATCATGTTAACAACTCATAATGCATGATGAATAAATAAATACATTTCATAAATTGTGAAATATGAATGCATTATAACAGAACATGAAAATGCTCGTTTAATATGTCTTTCTGAAGATTTGTAGAAAAGGAGAATTATGGGCATTATAAACAAGACATTAAACTTAATTTGGACCAAATAAAGATTTTAACCAGGCGTAGGGGTGAGAGATATGAAAAAAAAATCATATCATGATACTTGAAGGCATTTCTACAGTATACATTATGCATCATGATAAATAAGTTTGCTACAAAAATGTCTACAAAAAAAAATGGTTTAACACTGGAAATTCTTCATTAAAAACAAACAAGATCAAACTAGTTGCTTGTATTAAACAATCAGTTTGTAATGATCTCAGAAAGTTGTATTGTGCATGATTTACCAAAATATCATCATTATATCATCATATCGCCCAGCTCTAATTATTTGCTAAATTAAAAAAAATAGACCAATAACAAAGATGGGCCAGTTTTTGATTTCCTGCTTAAGTCAGGATAAACTGGAACAGAAATGGATGTCTTTGGTCAGTCGGTGCTCATTAGTGCTACTTATAAGACGCAGTAGTGTGGAGTCTAATTATTGGTGTAATAAAGGCTGGTGGAGATGGAGATGGAGGTGATGGGACCTCTGAGAGTTTTGGAATATCTGTAACACTGATTGTAAGAATGGTAGAATGTGAAGAGAACACACTTTTAGCTGTAATAAAGGCATCGAGGTGAGCACTTTCTTGTAAAGCACACCAAAGTGTGTGATTAATTGTGGTGATAAAAGTAGCCGACCCTATTAATTGCTCTTTTTCCCGACTGGCCACCGGTGGGACTGCTGGAGGTGAGAAGGAAAGATTTAGTGTCATTTATTTCCCTTTATGGGATTCGTATCCATTTAAAAGCAGAGCTGTGTCGCTGAGGCACGTTATCAAGCTTAACCCTTCTGTGTGCTTTATTTCAGATGCAGTATGAAAGGAATAAAACACTTCACATTGAGCTGGTGTTGGAAATACTTCAGTGATTAGGTGGAGTGATGAAGCAGAGTCACTGTTACCACCCTGAAGTGTTTTATTCCTCTTATACCACATTTTATTCCTCTTTTATTCCTCTTATACCACATTTTATTCCTCTTATATCACATTTTATTCCTCTTTTATTCCTCTTATAC
The DNA here is from genome assembly GCF_027358585.1 of Pangasianodon hypophthalmus. Lineage (NCBI taxonomy): Eukaryota > Metazoa > Chordata > Actinopteri > Siluriformes > Pangasiidae > Pangasianodon > Pangasianodon hypophthalmus. The sequence goes on from NC_069728.1 coordinate 18,440,124, forward strand.
CACATTTTATTCCTCCTTTATTCCTCTTATACCACATTTTATTCCTCTTTTATTCCTCTTATACCACATTTTATTCCTCTTTTATTCCTCTCATACCACAGCAATTTGCAAACAATTACCATTTTATTAAACTAAAGAATGATATGCCATGCGTATCATTTTTATCCGTTTCTTATGGAAAGTCTGCAAAACAAGCTCTCGCTTGTGTTATAGCAGCTATAAACATTCGTTCCCTCACCAGCCTCTATTCTTTACTCTCTTGTGAAGTTAAAAAGACTAAAAAAATTCAGCTTGTCATGTTACCGAGAAAGTGCAAAAAACATAAACTGCTCTGTTTTTCATGTCGGAAATCTTCTTGACTGGTACAAAGCACTGACGCTGGAGACTCCTTCCCAAAAGCTTCACCATATCAGTGATTACACATAATTTAAATCTGTGTGTGTTGTACAAGTCCCTGTGAATGAGCTGTTACTATAGAAACGATAACATATTAGAACGAGCGCATTAATAGTAATCTGTGGTTTACAGCTGCACTACTGTCAGAGCTGCTGTTATAGAAAACTAATCAACATCTTCTGACCAATCAGAATTGAGACACTGGTAATGTTTTGCTTTGCTACTATACTCTGTTCCTTTTAATTTGCCATTTTGAAGATTCACCTGAAAGTACAGACTGTTTATGTATTTATGTATTTGCTCTCTGTTGTCTAATTCCACTCTTATAAAGTGATGTCTGCTTCTTTTGTCGCGCTCATCATTTCCTTCTGCTCATTGTCTTATTGTAAACACCGTAATCTCCACGGTCGCTACTCTGAACACATTTCCATGAAAACAAGAATCACAGCAGCAGCTCTCACCGGAGGGTACAGTACAGTAACAATGGCTTTTTTTTTTTTTTTTGCGGGGACGAAGCACGCTCTTTTGTGCTTTCCCAAATGGAACTTTCACACACCATTAATTTGAATTATCATGTACTCTCTAATAAGGAGTGAGGAGAAAAAAGAAAAAAGAAAACAAGAGGGCTGTTCGACGAACGAGCGTTTTCCTACGTGGAATACAGCAAGGAGAAAAAGAAGAGCCAATAAGGTGTATAGCTGCATTAATGCATTAAAAAAAAAAGCCGACGCTCGGGGGAGGAGAGGAGTGGAGCAGTGTGTGGATAATGGACAGTTGGTCTTGGGTTCTGTCTAAGCCCACTGCAGAACACATTCAGATTTATTCATATATTTCACAGCCGCCTGAGCATCTGTCATTCAACCTGTCGCACTTTATCCAGGCAATTCCCAACCAAACAAGTCGCTCGGAATAAAAGAGAAATGGAAATCGAGTGCAATTTTTTTGTCCCTTTCCAAAACCCGACATCTGCCTGTGCATTATTTTAACTTTTACTGCACTCTTATAAAGCTTCTTACTGCTGGTGGACTATAGGCTTTCGGGAATTGACATTAACACCACATTGCATTGTGGGATTGATCCACCAAAAACTGTGTCTTTGGCAGAGGTATAGTTTAGCAGTCGACCAGTATGGCTTTTTCAGTGTCAGAGTTTACTGAGTACGGAGACTGATGGCTGATATGATGCCACTTCCCCCCAGATACCATAGAACAATATAATAATTTTAAAAAAATTAAAAATGTCTTACATCTTGTCAACCTTTGAACGTTGATTTCATATATACACTGAAGAACACTTGAAAGAGAAAGAGAAAAACTTATTGAATGAATTGAATGGTTATGGTCCACCATTATATTAGATTAAATTCAGTTAGTCTACATGGACTAAATAAAAGCATTGCAGGTTTTTGTCTACTAGGAAGCAGAAGCAATATTTTAGCCTAACGTTAATAACCACATGACTATTGTACATGCAGAACATGCGATGTCGACGTTAAACATGTCAGCCGATATCGTTCAGCCCTAATCTATAGTGAGTCTGCAATTTGTGTTATGCAAGTACTTGATGCTTTTTCTCTAAACAACAGAAATAAAAAAATGATATAGAGGATAGAGGATAAACACTGCTTTTCAAATAAATAGTGGTTAATACAGTTAATTAAATTAAATTAATTAACTCTTTGAGAGCTAGGAATTCAGCCTTATCATTTGTTCTTTGGAAAATCCCAGTGCATTTGAAGTAAATGTGTGATTTCTGGAGCTCGAGCACCTTTATTAATCGGCCATGCTGATTAATTAATGCCAATTATCTTAAAATACTTCATCTGCATTATTAATCGGCCAGGCTGATCAATCTGTCTACCACTAGCATGGTTTTATAGGTTATAGTTTTTTTTTATTTTGTCTATATTACTAGCTTTGTTACTAGTAAATTTTACTGACATTACTAAAATAAATCTGACTAGCATGGCAGTGTGCAGCGCTGCTTAGCCAAAAATAAAACATTGTATGGTTTGTTTGATAGCCATCATGTAGGATGACATTAGGAACATGCCAGGCGTTGCAGCAGAGGTAGCAAGGTAACGTAGTGGATTACATACAGACAAAGAGTTTCAGTGCAGCCACTAACCGTAACCATGGTGTGAAGAAACGAAGGTGGCTGTAGTGTGATTTAGGACGAGTCCAGAGGGAGGAGTGTTTGAAATTTTTGGGGAAATCACAGCCAGACACACAACAGAAAAGAGAACCACTGGAGTGAGGAACTTGATTAATAAATAAAAATAGACGGTAATAGAGGGCAATGCATTTTAATCAATATTTTGAAAAAGTCAGTGGTGAGGGAAAAGTCTGATCATACACCATGAGTAACAGTGACGCTGTGTGAGTAACCAAAAACCTGATGGAAACCATTAGACATTTCACAACTGGATTGTACTGGACCACTCTGATGGACAGGGGGTGGATCACAGTGTCAGTGTTTGGTATCTCGTCGGTAATTAAATATGGCCATGCAACAATTTTTGCAGAAAATGTGTGTCGTTTTGTCAGCACTCCATGTCTCCCTGCTCCATCCTATTTCCTCTAATGGGCTTTTAATTACACTAAATTACCCCAGCAGTCGTATACAACATGACGTGGAGCCAGTGATAGCTGGGACGGGGAGGGGGTCTAGACAGAGCTGAGTGGGTTATTATAGCTTTATGTCCTCCAATTTTATGAGAAGCTCATCACCCGGCGATGCCCGCTCCGTCCCCCCACGGCCTGCTGAATGGAGAGAACATTCACGCCTTTCTGTCAGACTGCTCACAAAAAGCCTCTCAGCAGTGGAGCCATAAAACCCAACCATCAAACACACTCTCTCCATCCATGCTAATACGTGCTCTATTCACAAAGCCCTGAATGCAATTTAGCCAATCAGAAGTGTGGACCTAAAACATTCGACTCATCACTTCCAATCCTGCGTCGCAGTTACTGTACGTTGAAAGTGTTTATTACAGGTTACATCACACGTTCTTGTATTTAATCTCTCAGCATGTCTTGTATACAGTCAGTGATCCTAACTCTTTTCAGGGGAAAGTAGCTAATGCATGCTCAAAAAGTCACTGGAAGTCATCAGCTGATGCAATAGACTAATTTGCATAGTCATTGAACTGTTAGTAGCATATGCATTTCAATTTTTTATATGAAGGAGGAGGATTTTCTGAATAGAGAGAAAATAAAATAATACATAACTTATTTGGTGATCAGTGATTGGTTGTTGGAAACAATGGTGATCAGTGATTGGTTGTTGGGAAAAGTGGTGATCAGTGATTGGTTGTTGGGAAAAGTGGTGATCAGTGATTGGTTGTTGGAAACAATGGTGATTAGTGATTGGTTGTTGCAAACAGTGGTGATCAGTGATTGGTTGTTGGGAAATGTGGTGATCACTGATTGGTTGTTGGGAACAGTGGTGATCAGTGATTGGTTGTTGGGAAATGTGGTGATCAGTGATTGGTTGTTGGGAAAAGTGGTAATCAGTGATTGGTTGTTGGGAAAAGTGGTGATCAGTGATTGGTTGTTGGGAAAAGTGGTGATCAGTGATTGGTTGTTGGGAAAAGTGGTAATCAGTGATTGGTTGTTGGAAACAATGGTGATCAGTGATTGGTTGTTGGGAAAAGTGGTGATCAGTGATTGGTTGTTGAACAATGGTGATCAGTGATTGGTTGTTGGGAAAAGTGGTGATCAGTGATTGGTTGTTGGGAACAGTGGTAATCGGTGATTGGTTGTTGGGAACCGGTGATCGGTGATTGGCTGAATCTAGTGCAGGACAGTTAAAAAAGTCGCTAGATTTGTGACTTGGCTTTTGTTTAAAAAATAATATACAGCATACCTTGTGCTCATTGTCTTAAACTAAAACACTCTTTCACTCTTTATTTTAGCGCTTTGCTAACATTTGACAGGAGACTATAATTAAACACCCACATGAATTACAGTCAACAGCAGAACAGGCAAAAATAATGATATAAACATTACAAACATTTCACTCACACACCGTCCCTTTAACAAACTATATTCTCAGAAGAACCTTTTCTTAAGTAATAGTATTTTTGGTGGTATATGTGCTAATTCTGGAGTTGCTTCACAGCTGTTTGCTCTTTGCTTTACCGCATTGCTGTCATTTAACATGTGACATTTAACAGTTAACTAAGCGTCCTCGTGCATTATATCGGCATCACGGCAGCGTGATAAAGGTTGATGCCAGTGTGGTGGCTAATGGAGCTCTCCTCCTCCTCCTCCTCCTCATCATCATCATCATCATCATCATCTTCATCAGGCAGTCTGGCTGCTGGTCTTGAGAGGATGTCTTGCATTATTGAGCACTCATTTGTCTAATCGTGAACCAACATCCTGCTGCTGGAAAGCTAACAGGGACGTGGGACATTTTCCTTTTTTCACACTGACCTACATTTGTGGGCTTTACTCCTCTACTGGGAATTATGTGTACACATGTAGAAAAATGTCTCTGCAGGTGTGTGTGTGTGTGTGTGTGTGTAAATCAGTAAAAGATATATCAGAGAAATGAGACTGGGTTGCACCAACTTAGCTTCCACCTGAATTAATTCAAAAGTTGTTTCAAAATTTTAAAATGTTTTAAAATATAATCAGGGAGTCATTTATTTGTTTGGTTGTTCATCATAATTTATTTTTTCTTTCTTTGATTGCATTTGTTTGTTATTAGTTATTTGTTTGTTCATGTCTTTATTTATTTCTTCATTTATTTTATTTATGAATGAATATTAAAATTGTTTAAATGTAATCAGGATCTAATTTTTCTTTCTTTCTTTCTTTCTTTCTTTTTTTCTTTCTTTCTGTTTAGTTAATACTAAAATATTTTAATGTAATCAGGATCTCATTTATCTGTTTATTATATAATCATTATATTATACAATAATGAATGATATCATAGTCCGAGATATGTTTAAAATTAAGTGGTGCAACTAAATTAAAACAACACCTCGATCCACAAATCCATAAATAACTCTGTTAATTAAATTTTTTATTATTAAAAATTAACTAATCACAATAGGTGATTCCCACCCATTATATAATCTCAAAATGATCTTTCATTATAGGCAGACTCAGCAGCATTTAGTGATTATTACACAATTTATCTGCGATTCTAAAACCAAAAGTCAACATCGAAATCTTAACCACTTACAGTCTTAAGATTATTATTCAGCTAATCATCTGAAAAAGATTATTCAATAAATACTTTGCATTTTTCAGAAACTAACAGGAAGTGTGTGTAGTTATGGGAATGAGAAATATTTTGACTCATTGACATCTCCTGGGAATTAAAGGGGTTAAAACTTTTATATTTTATTCTTTACTGAAGCAACACTGGGAGTTTATCAGGTTCAGAGTAATGATGACTAACTGTAGTGAAAGTATTACAAATACATTAGTGAGAAAGCCTTTAAGTGAGCCGGATTTTTATCTGAAACTTCCTTCATTATAAATGCAAGAAGAGACTGAAGCGATGCAGATGTGCGCTCTCTGGATTATAGATATGAAGGTATTCGTCAATAACGATGCCAGTGTGGAACTTGAATCCAATCCTTCTGTAGTATTTCAGAATCAGAAAGGACGTTCTTGCCAAGTGTGCTCACACACACAAGGAGTTTGTCTTGGTGAGTGAAGCTTCCAGTACATACACAAACATCACAGACACATAATAATATTAATTTATATAATTAAAAAATGTATAGAAGACACAATAAAGCTTAACAGATGCTATGTACAGCTATGCAAGGGGTAATGCAATGTGCAGAAGGTAGGGGTATGTACAAGTAATAGAATAAAGAGGAGTGAATTTACAATTGCACATAAGATAATATCCACAGTGAAAAAACTGCACTAAGAGGGTCCTTGGAGGCAGTTAGATGTTCCTGAGGGAGATGGCCTTTGCGAAAAAGCTGCTCTTGTGTCTGGATGTTCTGGTGCTCAGTGCTCTGTAGTGCTGGCCAGAGGGCACCAGTTCAGAGAGGTTGTGGCCAGGGTGAGTGGGGCCTGAAATGATTTTTCTTGCATGTTTCCTCATTCTGGAGGAGTACAGCTCCTGGAGGGAGGGCAGAAGAGTACCAATAATCCTCTCAGCGGTACGGACTGTCTGTTGTAGTCTTCTTATGTCCGATTTAGTAGCTGAACCAAACCAGACAATTATTGAAGTGCACAGAACAGACTCAATTACAGCTGAGTAGAACTGGGTCAGCAGCTCCTGTGGCAGGTTGAGTTTCCTCAGTTCCTCTTCTGGGCCTTTTTCACAATGGAGTCTATGTGGGTCTCGCACTTCAGATCCTGTGAGATGGTACAGCCCAGGAACCTAAAGGACTCCAGGATGGTGAGGGGGGTTGTGCTGGGGAGTTTATCCTGAAGTCCACGATCATCTCCACTGTTTTGAGTGTGTTCAGCTCCAGGTTGTTTTGACTGAGCCGGACAACCAGCTGTTCAGCCTCCCTTCTGTATGCAGACTCATCGCCGTCCTGGATGAGGCCGATGACTGTGGTGTCATCTGCAAACTTCAGGAGCTTAACAGAGGGGTCTGTAGAGGTGCAGTCATTTGTGTACAGGGAGAAGAGCAGTGGGGAGAGCACACAACTCTGAGGAACACCAGTTCTGATTGTGCAGGTGCTGGATGTGAATTTTTCCAGCTTCACTAGCTGGTGCCTGTCTGTTAGAAAGCTGGTGATCCACTGACAGATGGTGGTTGGCTTTCAGAGCTGGGTTAATTTACACAGGAGGAGATCTGGGATGATGGTATTGAAAGCTGAACTGAAGTCCACAAAAAGTATGCTGGTCCCTGGTCTGTCTAGGTGTTGCAGGATGCAGGATGACTGCATCATCCACTGACCTGTTTGCTCGATGTACAAACTGAAGGGGGTTCAGCAAGGGTCCAGTGATGTCCTTCAGGTCCCAACACTTGTATCTCAAATGATTTCATGACCACAGACGTCAAAGCAACAGGTCTACAGTGGTTCGATCCTGTGATCTTGGGGTTCCTTGGGATGGGGATGATGGTGGAGCATTTGAAAACACTGTCTGGGCCTGGAGCTTTCCTGATCTTCTGTTTCTGGAAGAGCTGGAACAGAAGTGTGGAGTTTTTGTGTGGAGAGAAGGTGAGAGCGGGTGTGTGTTGTTAGACTGCCCTATTTTTTGGTATTTGTAGTAGAAAGAGACACCAGGAGCTGTGGTTGTAATGTACAGTACAATTAGTACACGTGAAACAAGCAGACAATTTTGTCAGTAATGTCAGAATTATGAGAAATACTGATTCATTATGGGAGTGGTTGACAGCAGACCACTCGAAATGACCGCAATCTGAAAGTATTTCTCGATCAGTGATGCCAATTAAAGCAAAGCAGACTGCACACTGTGTGAAAATATTAATCAGAGGAACTACAACTTCTTCTTCCGTCACAGAAAACCAGGTAAATCATCTTTAAGGCATTTAAATAGTATGTTTAATAGGAAGTGTGAGGAAAATGTTCTGTGACGTCACTGATTTATTAACACGAAGTAAGTTGTAAAAAATGATATCGTTGCATCCCTAGTTGTTTGCATCAGGTGACATGGACAGGATCCACGTTTGGTGGCTTCCCACAAGGCTCAGTGCTCAGTCCTCTTCTCTTTTCCTTCTCTACCTATTCTTATAGTGATGTGAGATCTTCATGCAGCTTCTCATATTACTGTTGAGTCCAAAAGAACTCTGAGAAATCTAAAGCTCAGTGCATGCTGACCTTTTTGATATACTTTTATATCAGGACTTGACCCCCTGTTACTGGCAATGCTGTAGCTTGTTGACTCAGGTCTGTAAACTCAGGCCAATCTGCACTATCATATTCCCAAGTCAATAACAAAGCACTTCTGTAAGGATGTTTTCACACTTTGCACTTTTTTCTCAACCACCAGTGCTTTACAACATTTTACATGCAATCCCATGAGAAGCGCAACAAGGCTGCTTTTTTTTTTTTTTTTTTTAAAGTGCAGACATTGGCTTTTTTTTTTGGTCCAAGGGGAGCTTCCAGAAGCTGAAAAAGTTCAATTTTTCAGGAAAGTACAGAGTGAAATCAAGCACTTTTTTTTTTAAACCTCCTGATCAATCAGATTGCAGCTCAGAAAAAGAAGACACGAGAAAAATGAACATGGAGGACAGAGTGTTGGCAAAAAATGAACCATGCTAATGAGTGAATATGAAGAGATTCACGAAAATATCTATCGTTAACTGTAGCTGCAAACAGTCAAGTCGCACAAATCAGCTTGAATTCTGTTGATATTCTGTTGATATTTTGCTCTTAATTACGTCTGCATTACTGAGAATCACAGCTAGCTAGGCTAGTTTATTAGTACTAGCTAAGACTGGTGAAATTGTTGTTATGGTTACAGTGTGCATGTTGCATGTAATGCCTTTGTTTGAATATAAGCACAAAATAGCTACAAATAGTGATTTTTCTGTTCAAAAAAAGGTGTGAAAGCAGGTAAGGTCAATCTGTCAAATGCCATAAATGTAGGACTAAATGATGGTACTGATTAGTGAGAAGCTATTTTTAAACCACAGAACAAGATTTTCCACCTTTAATTGGGTAATGCTTCACAGGAAGCAGCAGAAAGATTATATTTTAATCTCATAAAAGCAGACTAGAGGAATATTCGTGTTGGAGGGCCTCTGGGGAAGATGTTTGACTTTGTTATTAGAAACAGATTAAAATGTCAAATTGAATGTTTATTATGGAGGTAATAGTGCAAATAAAGGGAGAAAACACTGACCATGTGCTGCAACAGAGCTATTATGAGGCAAACATGTAAATCTGATTTATTACAATGTGTAAAATTGTATAATTTTGTGTAGAAATCACTGAAAGACTCGCTCATTACTCGTGATATAGAACCAGTTTATTTGACACTATATTGAGTAACTGAATTGAAATGAATTTTAAATGGACATTTTAAGCTCGCACCACAGAACAGCATTATCTTCATTTTTGAAAGCCAGCCAGACTAATACATATATACACATACATTCAGGTCCGGAAGTATTTGGACAATGACAGAGTTTTTGTGATTTTGCCTTTATGCACCACCACAATGGATTTGAAATAAAACAATCAAGATGTGATTGAATGCAAATAGACTTTCAGCTTTGTTTTAAGAGGACTTCATATTGGTAGCTCCAGTCGAACAGCTGCCAAATGCCAACTCAATACCTGATATCACCTCCAGACCTTTTATCTGCGTCATTTGTCTTGAAGTGACGAGGGAATGGACCGCACCTGGTCAATTAACTTGTTGTCAGTCAATTGTCCAAAGACCTTTAAGCTCATGAAAATGGAGGTACTTTGCTTAAAATGGCTGTAATTCCTAAATGGTAAATGCCATATTTCTGTGGAACCTCTTAAAATAAAGCTGAAAGTCTACACTTCGATCACACCTTGATTGTTTTTATTTCAAATCCATTGTGGTGGTGTATAAAGGCAAAATCACTAAAACTCTGTCATTGTCTAAATACTTCCGGACCTGACTGTATATATATATATATATTATATATCAATCAGCCATAATATTAAAAACACTGACAGGTGAAGTGAATATCATTGATTATCACCTTACAGTGGCACCTGTCAAGGGGTGGGATATATTAGGCAGCGAGTGAACAGTCAGTTCACAAAGTTGATGTGTTCGAAGCAGAAAAAATGGGAAAGCGTAATGATCCGAGCAACTTTGACAAGGGCCAAATTGTGATGGCTAGACAACTGGGTCAGAACAGTGGTTACTACCTACCAAAAGTGGTCCAAGGAAGGACAACCGGTGAACCGGTGACAGGGTCATGGGCATCCAAGGCTCAGTGATTTGCATGGGGAGTGAAGGCTAGTCCGTCTGGTCTGATCCCTCAGAAGAGCTACTGTAACACAAATTGCTGAAAAAGTTAACGCAGGCTATGATAGAAAGGCATCAGAACACACAGTGCATCACAGCTTGCTGCGTATGGGGCTGCGTAGCTGCAGACCGGTCAGAGTGCCCATGCTGACCTCTGTCCTCTGCCGAAAGCACCTACAATGGGCACATGAGCCTCAGAACTGGACCACGGAGCAATGGAAGAAGGTGGCCTGGTCTGATGACTCATGTTTTCTTTTACATCATCATTTTACAGCAAGCTGGAGGAGGCAGTGTGATGCTCTGAGCAACGTTCTGCTGGGAAACTTTGGTAGATGTTACTTTGACACATACCACCTACCTAAACATTGCTGTAGAACAAGGTACACCCCTTCATGGCAACGGTATTCCCTAATGGCAGTGGCCTCTATCAGCAGGATAACACCCCCATGCCACACTGCAAAAAAATTGCTCAGAAATGGTTTCAGGAACATGACAAAGGGTTCAAGGTGTTGACTTGGCCTCCAAATTCCTCAGATCTCAATCCAATTTTCAACCTAAAATATTAGTTTAGAATTTTAAAATTTTGAGCAGTTCAGTTTTTACCCTGTTTTACGTAAATTTTACGTAAAATGTGATTTTTAGGGGGAAAAAGTCAAATAATTTGAATTTGCATGCAATTTCTGAGTAATAAAACCAAAGAAACATCTGGGTATGTTTTATAATAATTTACAGGTGTAACTGTTCATTTTGTTCATTTTAAAATGAATTACATTAATTAAACATGCAGAGACTGTGCTAGAGAGAGCTAATCAGATTAAGGGGAAATGTTCAGGTGGAATTGTATTAATGTGTCACGTAAAACTTGTTAAACGACAGTGACGTGATATTTAATCAATGGAAACAAACAACTGTTACATCGTGGTGTCTTGATTTTGTTCCACTAAAAAAGTGTTAATGACTGTAAACACCTGAAGACTGGAGACATTTGCTGTGTAACTCATTTCCTCTCTTTGGTGTCTGATGTATGACTTTCTTAATGATGGTTAAGGTTGGCTGTAATTGGCTTTCTGTCGCCCCGGCCCCGGTGCAGGGCACATTAATCCACAGAGACACTTTTTGCTTGCCCTTAAGTGGCAGTGTGTCGATGACAGGACCCAGGAGGCCTTCGTTTGAAATGGTCAGGAAACAAGGCTGAAATGTAATTAACCCTCATCACAGAGATGTCACCGCTGAAACATACTGATCCTCTCTAGGCCATCGCTAATTAGCACAAACTTAGCATTATCGTCTGCTAAATGCCAGCATGTCATATTTGCTAAATAACAGTAAAGGTGATTTCTTTGTTTCTTTTTTAATTTCATTTTCAGCTCACACAGTGATTGGTGTTGCCTATTTTTGGCCTGTTTTTTTTTGTTTTTGAAAGTATTTCTGAGCTGATCAGTCTGTAGGTGTCTCTATGGACAAGGTGATCTGGGCTTTTTTCCATCATTGTAGACTACAGACAACGAATCAGTCGATGAAGATTGGAGAAACTGTGCTTGGCTGTGTAATTAGAATTGGGCGCTGTGAAGTAGGCTAGAGCTGCAGAAGCTGTTCAGATAACACAGGCATGTTAAAAGACGCAAGTATGTAAATGCAAATCAATTCCCAATCTTTTTTTCAATCCAGAACATGGGTTCAAAGTCAAGGGCTAATGGTTTGAACCCCAGCACCACCCATTGAAGGTTAAGGGCCTTATCCATTTCTTCTGTCCACGAAATATGTAGTGGATTTCTGTTGAATCTTGTACAGGAACAAGAATCTGTGGCTACAGTGGACACAGGCTCAAGATGAATTGGAAAAAGACCAGACGTTGTTCTTGCAATCTTTAACTGTCCAGTTTTGTAGGCAGCTCTTTGGATTGTTCTGAAAGCCATTCTCGGTGTAGGACATGGTACCAGAGGAAAGATGTCTGACTGGAAAAATGTGTTGAAATATTAAACTTTTCCATGATTCTGTGGAGAGTAGAGATTGGGTGGTAGCTTCCTGGTAGATTAGTGTAGAAATGATTTCTGCTGGTCTCCATGTATTTGGGATTTAGCCTGCACGTATGACATAAAATCGAGTCAATCAGGCTGGCGCTTGAGGGCCCATATGCTTTATGATCATACTGTAATATCCTGCTGCGTTTCCACATTTCAGACCCTACAAGACTTTTCCAGTTCAGGAACCTCAAAAGCCTCAGGATGACTTTCATGACTTTCCTTTCCAGGCTGTTAGCAGTGTGCATTTTACAACTTGTTCACGATTGTGGGTTTTTTGTGCCGCCTTCAAAAGGAGACTTAGTTGGGTGTGTGTGACAGAGACTTGGACTCTGACCAGTTCTAAAGATAAATTACTGCACAGCTCTGAAATGACAGATAATAATTCAGCCTTTCCTCTCAAAGCTGTAAAATTCTACTTTGCTACTACACTGAAATATGCCTAATGATTAGGGATGTAACCGAATAAAAATGCATTATTTGTAACATATAGATAATGCGTTCTCAACATATACAAATAGGAGGCGTGCTATTTGTTTGTCCAAACCTATAAATATGAATGTGCCACAACAAAATTCAGTACTTCTGGGGTCCCCAAACTAGGGGTCTTGACCCCATGTGGGGTCCCATGATTTACATCTAATTAATATTAGAAATATCGAAGATGGATTTTGTGCACTAATATTTTGAAATATTACTTGGTATCACATTCAGACAAGCTACATTTAAATTAAGTGCACGTGTTATTTTGGTCTTTTCACTATCCTGACACTAGCATAGCATAATTCAGCAAAAAAAATGGACAAATTTCCCAGTCTATCTACCTCCCCTAAACAAGCAAGCATTATATCTCAAATCTCATACTTGCATACAATTCTAGACCGTTTTTGAGCACTAACACTGGTCTCCCTATTATAGTTAGTGTTGGAAGTTTAACAACCTCTCATGTCGCCTTAAAACCTACCTAAAGGTCTGTTTTGCATACCAGTGATCTGCATTTTCTAGACACTTTTTACCTTTTAATGTAAGGTCAGAGTTTTTGAATTGAGATGCAGATAATGACAACATTCACAACGACAGCAGAAAGTTTTAAAGAGAAACAGAGCTTGTTAGTGTGTTTAACATCACATTTTTAGTGCGTAAAACCACAAAACATTTTACAGTTCAACTTGGAAACCTGATGGACAGGAATATTTTGTCTCCGACGTGCCATCTAGTGAATGTCGTTGTTAAATCTTCCGGATTCACATAAGATACGCAGTGAGTGTGTAAATGCTTCTGCACATGCACATAAAATCATGTGCCAGGTATAAGCCAGTCTCCTCTGCTTTGCATCACACCATCCCGGCGTGGATTATTTTCCTATAACAACACAACAGACTAGTAAGTCAGTACAAGGAAATATTCCTTAGGTTTTCAACTCCTTATGTTACACATATGTATGTTACTAACGTAATAAAATCTTTACATTTCACAGATTGAATGTTATAAATCTAGAATTAACAAAAATTTAGGGTGGTCAAGTTTTGGGGTCACAGAAAATTCATAATGTCTATATGAGGTCATTTGCACAAAAAAATTGGGAACCCTTGTTCTACATAGTAGCTCTGTATTAGAAGATGTAGGCTAGGGATCATCAACTTGTGAGGTTGTGAGGTTTGAATGCAGACTCAGCAAAGCATTTCAGTGGATTAAACCAAACACTTAAAAAATACTGAAGCAGAACTGATAAACATGTGGAAAAAATGCATATAGTTCAGCTATAAACATGAACCCACTCGGCCTCTGTAGCAGATTCTCTGTTGTGGCCAATCACATGCATTTATGTAAATTTAGCTGAAGGCAACTCATCTAGAAAGGAAAGCATTTCCACAGAATTTCATAGAATTACTCTTTCTGGTCTGATTAGTGAAGTGAAGGCATGGCATGTTAAAAAATTTTTTTAAAAAAACAATGAAAACAGAATGTTTAGGGACAATTGTACAGAGAAGTGTGTGTGTCTAAAAACAGATGTCTCATCTGTTCAGAGTCCTTGGCTGTAGTCAAAATCTGGCATAACTACTTCAGTTTGTTTTATTTACAGCCGTAAATGAATCACTAATGGTGTAACATGCGGTGAGTTGAGGCAGGATGCAAGTGCGTAAACTCAGCACGTTGTTTATTAGGCGTAATCCAACAATCGCCTTAGTTCATAGCAGGGGTCAAATAACCGGAAACACAAGAAACCACAGCTCAGAAACATACATTTACAATGACCAGATATCACAATTAAAGAAAGGAACAGGAAGCTATAAATAAACAAACTAATCAGGAAGTAAACAGGCAAAAAGTGGGCACAATCAAGACACAATAGAGAGACCAACCAATGACAAGACAGGGGCGGAGACAAGGCTATATAAACAAAACATGACATGAGAATACATGAAATCATGCCCAGAACCATGCCGTGTGTACCAAGAGGGCAAATTTGTGACAAAGGATTAAGCGTTTAAAAGATAACTATTAAATTTGAATTCAGCTATTCATGTTAGTCGCTTATCTAGATGTATATAAGGATTTTTTTTTTAACTTTCATAAATTTTATTTCAACATCTCTAACGACGATTGAAAATAAAATATATCAGGGTAACTGACTGTACCCAGTTTTAATCCACATTGGAAGACCTAATCAACTGATTAAAATAAACAATTCAAATCAAATTATTGGTGTAAATCTGTTCTACTGTGAACAAACCTGTGACTGTCCTAGCAAATCATCACAACTGGTCCTGGGCAGGGCTGGGCGATATCACGATAATATCGATATTGTGATAAATTATGCGACAATATGTTTTTTTCTGGGATATCTTGGGATATCGTGAAACCTTTTTATTATATTTTATATATATGTTTTTTTTAATTACAGGCTAACTGAAATCAGTTTTAAGTACTGTAATTGTACTGTAATTTTTACAGATTTTTTTCTTCTTTTCAGTGATAAATATTTATATAAAATGTTTTTAATATAAACAATTAACACAAAATTATTTTTGTGGGCATTCATTAATAATTGTATGAACTGTTTTTTTTAAATGCAGCACTGCTGGCAGTTTGTGAGTGATATCCTGATGCATATCATGTACTGTAGAAATGCATTTGAGAATCGTGATATGATATTTTTGTCATATCGCCCCACCCCTAGTTCTGGGTCAGAGATCTCTACTGAGTCTACATTGAGAAATGAGATGTCTGATGACCTTGTAGTCCTCTCAGGCATGGGCAAAATGATGATCACACTATGGCAGTTTCTACTGCTACGTGCTCATATTTCATTTCATATAATCTTATCGAAATAATAATAATAATTAAAAAAACAAGCTGCAGTTGCACATGTTCACAGCATGACAGTGTAGGAGTGATGATTGCACGCTGAGAGCTTTAAATATATGCTGATATGACGGACAATGCTGTGCTACAATAGCTCTGCAGGAGGAGATATTTTTAATGCTGCTTGACTTAGTAAGCATACAAGCGGTCAAGCCTGCGTCATGGAAATCGTGAGCTGAGTGCCGGAGCTCTGAGTGCTACTCTAAACAAGACAAATATGAGGCGGGGTTTTTCTCCATTGTCTGATATGTAGTAGAGAAAAACCAGAAGTCGTGTAAATATCGACTTTCTCTTACCGTTATACCAGGATTCTGACAGGAAATCTATCCGCACCCCAAGATAAAAATGCAAAGATGTCAGTGTTGTTGAGTTCATATCGATTTGTATGTCATTAAAAAAAAAAAACAGTACAGTTGGCTAGTTGACGTTTTCTAAATCGGTTTTATAGCTGAGTTTCTGATGTGAAACAGATCCTTCAAACACTCAGACACAGCTTATTTAGGGTTCTTATGTAAAGTAAACCCTTAGTAAGAGACATTTAACTAGAGGGATTGCGTGCAGATGGATAATGTCATTGTAATATTATAGTAACAAGTTGTACATATTCATAAGTAAGAAATAACACACTTCGTGTCATGCTGTTATAGAACAATAATCAACAATGTAATGGTGTCATGAAGTGGAGTTACTGTTACCATCCCCAAGTTAATTATTTGCCTAGAACAGCATGTCCTGAAGTGTTTTCATTCCTTTTTTTTTTTTGCCAACAATTACAATTTTTTATTTATTAAAGATCAACATGTCATATTTTTTATCCATTTATAATTACATTTAATGATGTGCAAAGCCTGTGAAACAAGTTCACTTGTGTTTCAACAGCTCACCCTCACCCCCTTTTTTCTCTCTCTTGAAATTCAATGTTCTGTGTAGGAACCCTACTACAAAGTCTTTCCCTGTCAGAAATGGTTCCATATAGAAGTCCAAGAACCACTTAAAGAACCATTTAAAAAAAAAAAAAACTCCTGACAGGTTAACGCAAAAATTTTGTCCCACACACTATCTCCGTTCTTTAAGGGTTCATTGGATAATTAAAAGTTAAAAAAAAAAAATAATTATTAGATACCAAAAAAGGTTCTGCTTTGAACTCTTTCTATGTAGAACCCAACAACCAAGCACAACCACTTTACCTTTAATTAACACCAGACAGGTTCTAGATATTAAGGAGAGCATAACATATATACGTTATACAAATATTCTCTAAGGGTTCAGTGAATAACTAAGGTTTCTTAGTTACCAATAAAGGGTTCTATTTGGAAACATGTCTATGTTTAAAGTACTTCTGTATGAGAAAGGGTTCCTCTAATTATCCATTGAAAAATTTAAAAGTTAAATTCCTGATAATGTTCGAGGTATTAAGAAGAAAATGATTAACAGTTTCATCCATGCACGATGGTTTAGCATGTTTAGCATGTTTGCCTCACACCTCCAGGGTCAGGGTTTTGATTCCCGCCTCTGCCCTGTGTGTGTGTGTGTGTGTGTGTGTGTGTGTGTGTGTGTGTGGAGTTTGCATGTCTCCCCGTGCTTCTGTGGTTTCCTCCGGGTGCTCCGGTTTCCTCCCCCAGTCCAAAGACATGCATTGTAGGCTGATTGGCATCTCTTGTGAGTGAATGGGTGTGTGTGTGCGATTGTGCCCTGTGATGGGTTGGTACACCGTCCAGGGTGTCCCCTGCCTTGTGCCCTCAGTTCCCTGGGATAGGCTCCAGGCTCCCCGCAACCCTGAGTAGGATAAGCAGCACAGAGAATGGATGGATGGATAACGAAGGCTTCTTAAGTTCCAATAAAGTTTCTACTTGTAGAAAACTACAACAGAAATCCTTCCAATTAGAACACATTTAGGAGGCTAATAACCTTTAATCATCCAGTGAACCCTTAAAGAACCCTTTTCTCAGTACCATGTACCATGTAGCAAGATAGATATATTTTTTTAAACACCTGACAGGTTGTAGATATCAAGAATAAAATAATGACCAATAATTTGGAGATTGTACCGCACACTTAGCCAATTTAGCTTACAGAAAATGGGTTTTCATAAGAAACTTTTCTGTGTAAAACCCTACAGCAGAGTATTTCCTTATCAGAACGAGTGTTAATTAGCAGGACTGTGTAGCTAAATGTTACACACCTAACAGGCTCTAGATATTAAGAAGAAACTATATTACATATATATATATTGTTTAAGGGTTTATTGGATAATTAATTAAGATAAGATAATTAATTAATTAAGGGTTCTATAATTTCCTTGCCTTTGACAATGAGAATAAATCTTGAACCTTAGCTTCCAAAGAAAGAGTTCTTACTGGTACCCTTTCTGATAGAAAAACACTCTCTTATAGGGTTCTCCATAGATATTATTATAAGAGAGTCTATTTTTAACCGCTCAACTCCTCGACTGAATGCTTCCTCCCGCTACCTGCATCACCTTCCTGCCTCGTGTCTCTCATTATTATTCATTTCCTTCTCTTCACGCGTCTCCGTCTCGTCCTGTAGGACATCAGACGCTGACCGTAGCTCTGTTCTGCAGCTCTGTTATGGCCTGTCACCCTTTATAACTCCACCGCGCTGATGAGAAATTCCTTTTCAGAGACTCAGCCCCATGTTTAAATTCAGTTTTTTAATGAGAGGAACATCGTCCTCTGAGATGCCTCTAACCTGACCTGACCTCAAAGCGCCGCTGCATCTGTTCTCACCGCTCTGTTGTTTTCACATTGTCTCTGTGTGGAGGTTACTATCAGCACATCTCTCATCCTCCACGAAGAAGCACTGTAGAGTAATAGAAATGACTGGAACAGAATGTTAGTGTTTCAGTATATACGTATGTGACACATAGTTAGAAGAAATAACAAGTATCCAACGAAAAAGAAACAAAAATATATAAAATGTAAAATATGTCTGCACAATAAATAATGTGAGTTACTGTGATGTAAAGACAGTATTTTGAATCAAAAATGGATATTTGGTCTAGTCAGTTGGGTCTAATACAGTGGTAATAAGCGAGGAATAAAACACTCAGTGTTGTCTGTTATAGGAAAATAATCAACCTCAGGGTTGTGTGATAAAGTTTAGTTACTCTCACCGCACCAACATGGATTATTTTTCCATAACAGCATATCCTGGAGTCTTTTATTCCTCTTACACCACAGCAATTTGTTGATAATTACAAATTTTCAGTGATTAAGCAATGATATGGCAAACTTTTATCCATTTACAGTTACATCTAAGGTTGTGTGACGTCTGCAAAACAAGTACATTATTATTACTATAGTATGTATACACAATAACACTT
Source organism: Pangasianodon hypophthalmus (assembly GCF_027358585.1). Classification (NCBI taxonomy): domain Eukaryota; kingdom Metazoa; phylum Chordata; class Actinopteri; order Siluriformes; family Pangasiidae; genus Pangasianodon; species Pangasianodon hypophthalmus. The sequence goes on from NC_069728.1 coordinate 18,459,158, forward strand.
TTGTGGGGGAGGCTTGACATAAACAGATTAAAAATGGGTAATCTTTGATACGATGGAGTTTTCTACTTTTAAGGAAAGGACAGTCAGAGGAAAAGCTGTAAGTTTTCTGATTAGCCGTTTCTCAGTAACATGACAAACTGCAGGTGTTTCTTATTAACGTCAAGCTGCTGTAATGTAAATGAGAACATGAACAAACTTGTTTTGAAGACGTTCCACAACATTAAATGTAGCTATAAATGGGTAAAAAGTATGGTGTAATATTGTTTAATAAATAAAAATGTACCAATAAATGAAGACAATTTTAAGATTGAAATTAATCTAGATATAGGCTTGAATATGTTGTGATCGCTTGATCGTTATCATGTCATGAGAAATATCAGATGAATTTTACCAGATTCTTTTATTTGATGATGTTTTTGCAGTGTAGAGCTTAAAAAACGAAGAAAAAAACGGAGAAAAGAAAAGCTCAGAGTGCAACTTAACACCTGATATTAATGACATGAGGACTCATTAAGGCCACAGAGCTCACAGTAAGATGCATTCATCTTATGTTAGACAAAATGTTAGACAGTATTGTGTGTGTGTGTGGTGATATTTTTGTCTGCATGGGTGTGAGTGTGCTCTCCTCTCTAGTGCTTTTCTCTCAGCCTCCTGGATGAGAAGACCATTGAGCTCAGTGCTCTCTTTAGTTTATCCACACTCCTCCACTTTCCCTGTTCTCCTTTCATTCTGACAGCATTTCCTCCTCCTCCTCCTCCGTCTCTCTCTACCTGCTGGAGTAGTTATTAAGCCTGACTTTATTTCCTCCGCCTGGCCAAATCAACTCAGACATTCCATGAGGAAACGAGCCAAAATTGTAAAAAGACAGGGTTATTGAGTGTTTCCCAAGAGCCAGTGGTCACTTCTGATATCCCTCAGTTTATCTAGGAATATACTGTATGTACAGCCTTTTTTACTTAGACAAATAAGTTTAAATAATAAATAATAAATAATTTCAATAAGAATTTACTTCACCCAGCTCCCTTTCAGTCAATTGAATATGATCGTAGTTTCGCTTACAGAAACTATTTCCTGCTACAATATGAACATTTTATCAGAGTGCTGTTGAATTCTCCAATCAGAAGGTGTTGATTAATTTTCTGTAACAGCTGCTCTGACAGTAGTTCCGGCCTTAACACAGACGACAGGTTTATACTAATGCGCTCGTTCTAATACTGTAGTAACAACTCATTCACCTGACTTGTATACTCTACATAATCTAAAACTAATAATAAACAGAATTGTTATTAAACAAAGAGGAATGCGTAATCATAGATATGGTGAAGCTTTCTGTTAGGAAACATTTATGTAACATTTAAGGAAGGAGTCTCCAGTGTCAGGGCTTTGTAACAGTCAGGAAGTTTTCCATTACAGGAAAGGAGATTGCGCTTTGCGGTTTCTTTATAACATGACAAGTTGCTTTTTTTTTCGTAAGTGATAACAGGAACTAACTTGTTTCATGGACATTCCGTAACATTAAATGTAGCTATGAACAGATAAAAAGTACAATGGTTTGTTCATTAATAAATGAAAAATTGTGATTGTTGGTAAATTGGTGGGGTATATATGGAAAAGTAAACAATAGGAATCCTTAGATATATGGGGTATCGTAATACGTTAAGGAATAACACATGCTGGGCCATGCTCTTATAGGAAAATAATCAACCACACCACACACCACCCTGGTGTGGATTATTTTCCTGTAACAGCACAGTTTTCACTCCAGTCAAAGTAGAAAAGCATAAAGTCTTACATTTATTTAACAGTATGAAATTAACAATACAAGAAAGATTCACAAAAGAAAGGGAAAAGATACACTGCTTTTTCTTTTGAAAGTTTCAGATCATGTTTTTGTTTTATGTTCGTGATTTTTTTTTTTTAAATCACTGTGCACAGCCTTTTTGAGGTTGAAAATCTGCAGACAAATCTGGTTGTTTTTCATTTCCAGTTTATAAGCAGGGCAGAGAATTTTTTTTTTTTATCATGGCATTTGACTTAATCTACACTGTAAATTAGTCTAATTAATAGACTCTTTGTAACCCATATACAATTAGACTTGATAAAAGGTATAAATCTGTGAAGATACTTTAATTAAAAGCATGTTTTAAAGCTCAATTTTCAGGTGATTATCCTGCAGCAGATCTCACAGCCATCGGGAAGCGTTTTTTTTTTCCGTGGCTTGGCCATTTTTCAGCTGAATAAATGTCAGACAAAATGGCGGAACCGCTATTAAAAGGACTGCAGGGACCGTATTTAGTTCATTTGTAAGAAAGCAGATGGAGGAAGGTGATAAATCTGGGCAAATATATCTGTCACACACGATTGTGGCAATCCGTTTCCAAAGCATGGTGCTTCCCTCGTCCATGTGAAATGAGCATGGCCGGAGGTTTGCTTACCCAGCACTCCTTTAGAGGAAATGCATATCAATAATGCATCCTCCTTTTCTAATTTTCCCGTAGCCTTCAGCACTCTACCCCATCTGGCCTCTGCTTTTTATTTTTCCATCTCATGGTGCAGAAGCTGAAGCTGAGCTCTTAGATCGCCAGGATGCCCACCGAGCCCACCGGAGCCAGCGCTGTAATGAGGAACTTCATTAGCTGATGCCTAGGGAGCACGGCGAACTCCTTCCTCCGGAGCAACTGTGTGTGCTGTAGTGGTTAGCAGTACCTCGTGCTTTGAGATACAGGAGGCTCACAGGGAGCAGGAAGTGAGTTAATTGGACCTCTGAGGAAACAGATTAGCATCTTTGACTCAGATTCTAGAGTCCAAATATGGCCTCTGACCCCTGAGTATGCAGACTTTCAGTATAAACAGCTTGAGATGACCATTACAGTATGCATCATGCATAGAGATAAGTTTGGTATGGATCAATTATCTGTGTGGCACCTTACTGGGAATTCGTCAGTTCGTCTTCAGGGACCATTACGGCATTATCTTATGTCAATCAATCTGCCTATTTTAATAACGCTGCCATAAAATATATTTATGACAGTTCCACTGAAAATGATTCAGATAAGATGTTTAGGGAAAGTGATATTTTTATAAGCTTCTTTTTCTCCTTCTGCACTTCATCGGATGCTACCCAGATTTCCCTCAGAGACACTTATATTGATCTGTTTTTATTAAAAATTTGGCTAGACCTGTACACCAACAGGTAAATTTTTTACACTTTCACTTTAAAATATGGAAATATAAAAGGTGTAAATAAGGATGTGTATTTTGGATGTGGATGTGTATTATCTGTGTATTTTAAGTGTGGCTTGGTTTTATAGTGTTTTAGCTTGGTTGCATTTTATTTATTTTTAACAGTATTTTTAAGCTATTTTGCACTATTTGCACCGGCTAAGGATAGCCATTAAGGATGTGCATTACAATGACAATAAAGGTCTATCTTAATCTTAAATAGCAAGTTTACAAATGACGTGAGAAACTGCAGCTGCGATCACGTGCACTTTGTTATCTAGACTCTGTGTGTGTTGTCTGTGATCTACATATGTATGCTAACGCTACCTAATTAGAGAAATACACAATCATACCTCTTAGTCATTTGGTAATTTTAGCAAGCTTGTTGATTACAGTGATGTGATTTTTTACAGTGATGTGAGTCTTATTCCCTAAAAAAATCTGCTTTTTGACTGAAAGCACTGTTCAGATTTAGTTACTAAAATTGCTTTAGATTTTCCTAAACTAAATCTATGGCTATTCATTTTCATCAAAAGACTAAGATTAGCTGTTAAAATGAACACTGCTCTTGTAGTAGGTAGCCGTTAATGCACTACATGACCAAAGACCAATGGCATAGGTTGAGGGAATATACTAAATAAACTCACTACGTGATCTATACAGTTATACTGATGTGTGACGCGCTCATACGCTCCACCAGTGGGTGTACAGACAGCAGAAGAAGTGGTGATTGCAAGAATTTGTAATTTAATCATCTACTATCATCAACTAATCATCATATTAATAACATTCCACTGAAAATTATTTAAATAAGACATTAGTATTAGCGGCAAATTATACTTTTGTCTTATAAAAACAGATCTACGCTTCTTTTTCTCTTTCTGCACTTCATTGGATGTTACCTCATGGTGTAGCTAGCTGGATAGTAGCTTTCAAACAGAAACAAGGATTCTGATTGGTTAATCCTGTTTCTCATCAAAGCAGCTGCTAACCAATAAAACGTGCTAATTGTAATGATGATTTTATGAACATCATTATAGCGCAATTACTCCACAAAACAATGTTATTTGATATGTATATAATCAGCTGTGTGTGTGTGTGTGTGTGTATGTTACTGTAGCCACCCATGAATAAGCATTTAAAAATGTCGTAAAATATTTCAGGGGGTTCAAACCTGAAATCCACTTCCTCTGACCAAAGAAACTTTCTGCCCGAACTTACGGACATTTTAGAAAGATTTTTTAAAGGACTACACGTCCACCTATGTGGCTGCGGTAAATGAGGGTTGGTGTGCAGTGTCTAAACAACGCAATCCATTAAAGGCTCTTGTTCCAAACCCACGCTAAGTATATTCTTGGTATAAAAAGATCCTCTTGGGGATTCTCAATTGGAGTTAATAAGTGTGAATGCCATTCCATGTAGGTGAAATCTCAGCATGCCACCTACTGCCTTCCCTCCCACAGAGCCGTGAAGGGTTAGGGTGCTCGAGCCGTCTGAGCGTCTTTAGTCTCATTTGAAACACAATCCATTGAATCGCTCTGAACTCCCTCTGAGTGGGATGCAGACGGCTCTTGTTAGCTTTTGTATCTGCTCTCGTGTCTGACAGAAGCTTATCAATGAGAACGAGAGATCAGATGCTGATGATTTGAACGCCTGCCAAGCCGAACGCCGAGCAGGAGGAGGAAACAGTTTCCACTGACAGATGTTCTTCATGCAGACATAAACTGAGAAGTGACGTGCTTTTGAGGGGTAGAAATATTTCTGAGTAGGAGTCGCTTTATGATTTCGCTCTCAAAAAATGCCTTTATGAAATGTCTTGTCAAGTTATTAGCAAGGGAACAATTATTTATGAGTATCATTTAAAAAAATGTTCAGGAATTCAGTCTGGTTAGCTTATTAGCTGTCTAGCTAGTGAAAATTATGAATATGAATTGAAAAATTTGAAAAATGCTGTCTCATGGTAGCTAGTATGCTAGCATTAGCAGTGAATTCTATGAATTGTTATGAATATGACTCATGTTAGCAGTTTAGCTGGCTATCTTTACCAGTAAAGATGATGAATTATGAACAAAAATCCACTCAGAAATCCTGTCAGGTTAGCTGTTGCTAGCTAAATATGAATGTATAAATTCTCACAGAAGTGCTATCAGGTTAATTCCTTTTAGCTCGTAGTCTAGCATTAGCAAGGAAGATCTTTGTGAATATAACTCACAGAAATCCTGTCAGGTTAGCACATGTTAGCTGTCTAGCTAGCGCTAGCAGTGATTATAATGAATCATAAATAAATAATTAAAATCTCCTCAGAAATCCCGTCTGGTTAGTTCATGTTATTGGGCGTTAGTGTTAGCAGTGCAGATTATGAATCATTAATATGAATTAAAAATCCTGACAGAAGTTTTGTCAGGCTCAAGTTAGCTATAGAATCTATTTATCCCAATTTATAAATAAAATCCTATCAGGTTAGCTCATATTCGCTAGTAAGATGATTAGATTTAGCAGTAAAGATTATGAACGTTTATATATAATTTTAAAAACCATCAGAAATCCTGTTATTTCATGTTAGCAGATTAGCTTTAGCAGTTATGTATGAATTTTAAACGGTAGCTATGAATATTTACAAATATGCCTCAAAAATCCTCTCAGAAATAGTGTCTTGCTAGTATGTGTTAGCTAGTGGACTAGCTTTATCAGTGAAAGTCTCAGAATTTCTGTCAGGTTAGCTCATTAGCTATCTACCTAGCAGTTAGCAGTTAACAGTGTTATCAGTTAAGATCTTAAATTAAAAATCCCATCTCATCTTACTAGGCTAGCGTTAGTGGTCTAATTGCTACCATTAGTTCCTCTCAGTAGTCCTGATTTGCTAGTTTTTGTTAGCAGTACAAAGTTTTCTGCACTTGTTTCTCACTCTTTTAGTCGGATCTAGACCGTCGTCTTTGTATTCACTCTCGAAATGTGGGCTTTAGTGTTGAGGATACATCGAGATAAATTCAATCCCAGCCCGCTGTGAGCTTTTCCTCGGAGCCGTACCTTCTCACCGTCACTCCTGCAAGATGTATTTCATCTCCATCGCCTCTATTCATTTAGCTAATACATCCTCGAAGCCTTGATATTAGCCTCAGTGCATGTATGAGACACAAAACGTTGTAATGGATGAAGTAATTAAGAAATATGAAGCAAAGCAAATGAGAAAGTTTTCATTTTGCCTTATAGAGAAATAAATATAATTAAAATAAACTTGTCGGAATTGACACTTTATTTATTGCTTAAAAAATAAAGATAAAACTACTAGCTTTTTTCCCCCTTAACATATCAACTTGCCATTGCTGTACGTCTCTAATAACTACATGTTTTATCTTATATCTTGACTATGTTTTTTATGTAATATCTTTTTAAAACAGGTTGCACTGGACAGTATGTGTGAGAATCCACTCAAGAAGGCACTTTAAGACTTTAATAGAAAAAGAAGAAGAAGTGTTAAAAAGCTTTCTGCCAGCAGCTTCGAAACCTTTCACTCACCCTCCATCTGTTAGCATTAGCGCCTGGCTCCAAAAATAAAATAATCTTTAATTAACGTAGCTTCACACCCTCCCACACATTTCTTCCTTGTCTTCGTGAGGCCATTTGCATGAAGCTGCACGCTGTGCATTGTATTTTCTCAGCACAGGAGAAGAAAACTGGCGTTTCGTTGGGCAATCGTTCACACGCTGTTTGTGTACATTATCCTGGGGATGAGGTGTTGGGAAAATGAGTATGATTAAAAACAAGGGGGGAAAAGCTGAGCTCAGCTGAGAATGTCTCTTTTTTCAGGATTTTAATAAAACTCACTACCAGAATACATTCGCATCGATATACACAGCCCACCTGTAGTGTATTTGATGTATTATATTTTATTATACAGTCAATGTATTTCCACACACACCATAATATACAGTATATGAAATGTACAGTAGACATAATAGGTTTAAATGGACTAGATATATGTACAGACATGACAAAATACAGCTATGTGCAAGGTGAAGGTGAAGGCATTAAGCATAAGCATTAAGGATATGTGTACAGGTAATACAGTAAAAGAATGAATTTACATATTGCACATAAAAATTGTATCTACAGAGAGGTAATACACAAAGAAGGACATTTACATTCATGGCATTTGGCAGATGCCCTTATCCAGAGCAACTTACAATGATCTCATTTATACAACTGAGCAGTTGAGGGTTAAGGGCCTTGCACGAGGGCCCAGCAGTAGCAGCTTAGCAGTGCTAGGATTTGAAATCTCAACCTTCTGATCAGAAGTCCTATGTCTTAACCACTGAGCTACCACTTCCCTTCCCTAGGAAGGACGTAGAAGTCAGTTAACTGTTCATGAGAGAAATGGCTTGTGGGAAAAAGCTGTTCTTGTGCCTGGGTGTTCTAGTGGTCAGTGCTCTGAGGCGCTGGCTGGAGGGCAACAGTCCAAAGAGATTGTGGCCTGGGTGCGAGGTGTCTGAAATGATTTTACCTGCCCGTTTCCTCACTCTGGATGAGTAGAGGTCCTGTAGAGTGGGCAGGGGAGCACCAATAATCCTCTCAGAGGTTGGGGCTGTCCGTTCTTCTTCTTAGAAGTCTTCTTATATCTGATTTGGTAGCTGCACCAAACCAGACAATCTATATTATGAATATAATATTATTGTATTCATTGTAATATGAAATGTGTACTTTTCTGTTTACATAAAATGGTAAAAGATATATATATATATATATATATATATATACATATATATATATATATATATATATATATATATATATATATATATATATATATATATATATATATATATATGTAATATAAAAATATATAATTTATATATAATACATTTATAAGTTTGATTTAAATATAAATTTCAAATTATAATCTATAGACTTTAACTAAATATCAGTATCAATATGTAAATATATTAAAATTTTCATTCTTATATGGATCTTATATTTTATAATAATCACAAGGTAAAAATATATAATTAAAAAATTTATAATTTGGATTTTTATTTAAGATATTTATATATTTATATAGAGTAACCCTATCTAAATAATAATTTAAATATAAATTATTATTTTTATAATTTAGATTTTATAATCTATATATTTATTACCTATGTAAAACATATATCAGTATCAGTATTTAAAAATATTTTTCATTTTATTCTTATAGATCTAAGATTTTAAATAAAAAAAATATTAATGATTTATATTTTTTTTAAGATTTATTTAAGAAATGTCTCTGAAACCTTGTGAACTCCATGGATCCATGACAAGATCTTTTATGGTCAATGATATCTCCAACTTTTCCTCTGTATCCTTAGAAACCTAAGAGAACTCTCTCCGGCTTCATTATACCTCGTTATCTGGACAATATATGAAACCAGCGTTCTCATTAAAGGCGTGGGAACAATAACAAAGAACCAACCTTTAACCAGTAATTACCCTGAACAAAGCAGACACACAAATCAGTACATACACAGTGTCTAAAAGTGATGAAGTAAAATTATTAAATTAATATTAATATCAACCAGGAGAGGATGTATGCGGTTTGTATTTTAACCTCAGCACCAATCACTCCATTCCACTCCATTCCTTAATCCCATGATCTTCTTGTCACTTTCTTTTAAATTTATTTGTGTTTGATGCCATTTCTCACCTTGGCACGTTGCCATGGATACACATGACTTTCCTCACTTTTTCCTCTTCGCCGTCTCGCTGAGCGCTTAACCGTAATGACACTTTTTTTTTTTTAAAAAAAAAGAGCTGTTAACTTGATAAGATTGGTTAGACATCAGGAAGCCGTACTGAGAGCCACTCGACGTTTGCGCCAGCATGATTCTCATAATCACGCAGCTTAAAAACATCTCGGGCAACTAATGAAAGAGTACTGGACGTTATTTGATCATTTGGTCAGTGGTTAATGCACTTCCGTTTATAACAGTATATTACATTAATAAACCCAGGTAATGTACAACGCAGACCGCAAATAATTGGACAGAGAGCAATTCTTATTACTTCAGCTCTGTACCTCAGCTCACTGGCTTTGAAATGAAGCAGACAACGTTGAGAGAGTTTGCTTACTTTGAGGATATTTGCATTTAAATTGAAGGAAGCACCATTCTCGTTACTCCAAGTTCACATTTCAGGGGAGAAAATAAAAAAATGTCATCTTTATGTATATATACAGTACGTATTACTGGTTCAGTGAATGTGGGTATCTTCTTAGTTGATGCTCAGCCATTTTCAGTCATACTGACAACTGCATTAATACTTACGTACGCTACATAAAACCTGCATTAGCCCCGTAAAAGACGTGATACAAACCTATAAAGACATACAGCAGGCGTCAGTTGTCATAAAGTCTGCTTTATTCAGTTTTCCATTTCAAGATTTCTAAGTTGAAATAACACTTGAGTGAACTGACAGATTTCCATTGAAATGAGGTTATGTCATTTTCTGGGCTGAATTAATGTACGTTTGAATGTCATAACACGTCGCTATGTAGCTACTTCTGTTATATCAGAGTGATGATGGGGCTAACTAAAGAAATTCAAATGATGCTCTGCAATGTCTGCTGAATTTTGCATAAATTATAACTCTGCTTTATAACACTTTGCCGTAGTGAAGGTTATAACAATTACGACAATTATTATACTGTAATAACAGAGTTATGTACACTTTGATCGAATGCACTGTCGTGGTAATTATGATGCATTGAGCTTCATTATGAAGCTACAACAATCATTAATTTAGCTCATATGTAGTTTATAACACTGTGACATAGTGAACATTATAATGCTGACTTTTATTATGCTGTAATAACAGTTTTATTTATACTTTTTCTGACTTTCATATCTTCACATAAGATTGTTACTGAAATACAGTATTGTGTTATGTATATGTAGTCTGGTCTGTAAGGAAACTTTGTTAATATGACTACTTATAAGGTTTTTATTAACACTTATAATAATGATAACAACATAATGAGATGATGTATTATCTCTGATCTTTAAATGAGAGTTTGATTTTGATGTTAGATAAATCAGAGCTACACTGAGCTACAACGTGAAAGTCATGAAGTTCTAATGTACGTTGACCTGAAAAGTCATAACCACATTATATCAACCGTAATATGTCACTCGACACAGGTGTAACGTCAACTTGACATCAAAATCGACGAAGCATTCTTTGAGACAGCTGATGGATGTTGTATTAAGATCTCTAGGAATTTTAATGTAGGCTGTATGACAGTTAACAAGAAAGGTTTATGTAGATCTTATGTAGCCTTATAAACTCCTTAAGCTGATTTATTAACATGCACATGTGAGTTTGAAGAAAATTTGTAAATCTGGTGGGAATTTTTATTTTGATTTGGTTCACAAAAACATTTACACACAACATTATTTACTAAATGATTGATGAATGAACCCCAATATCTGTGTTGCATTGCCACATTTACAATAATCAACCCTTGGCCAGAAATATACTTTGAATCAAGCTGCTTTTATAATTTCTAGCACTACAGCAGAATGTACGTGAATAAAACCATTTGCATTCATTAAGACAGAGCAAAGCCTTGATCTAGGAGGTGTGAGAGCCCCAGATGTCTATGTGCCATGACCTCCGTGAATGTGCTGCATTCTGGCCTGAGGCTAATTTAAGTGACGCTCTCCGTTACTGGAGACTCGTTTTTTAACAACCATCTCCTGCACACCAACGAAGAGTTCCTGTTAGCATGAGTGGAATTAAAATGTAAGCATTTATAAGTTGTTGTGTTCTGGGGATTTGTGTTCAATCAGCTACAAGAGCGTTAGTGAGATCAGGCACTGATGTTGGGATGTCGAGGAGGTCTGGGGTTCAGTCGGTGTTCCAGTTCATCCCAAAGGTGTTCAGTGGGGTTGAGGTCAGGGCTCTGTGCAGGACACTCGAGTTCTTCCACTCCAACCTTCACACACCATGTCTTCATGGAGCTCGCTTTGTGCAAAGGGGCATCGTCATGCTGGAACAGGATTCAGCCTCTTAGTTCCAGTGAAGGGAAACTGTAATTCTACAGCGTACAAAGACGTTCTGTACAACTGTGTGTTTCTAACTGTGTGGAAATAGCTTGGGGAAGAAGCACATATGGGTGTGATGGTCAGACGTCCACAAACTTCTGGCCATATTATTATTATTATTATTATTATTATTATTATGAACACCTACAACAATGCTTTGGCACCACAGTGACTGAGTTTTGCACATTTCCTGGACTGACATTTAGAATCTGGTTTTGTTGTTTGACAAATCAGGCCCACGCTGAGCTACAAAGTCAATGTATGTCTGCCTTAGAAATCATAACAGAACATTAACTCGTCCAACATATCACTTGACTCGAGTGTTATGGCGACTTGACATAAAAATTGACACATCCACATTTATCACAGCCGACGCTTGTTTAAATAATTTGAATTTTTCTTCATCAGCTGTTAAGAAAGTTAGACCATGTAGATCTTATGTAGCCCTATGAACACCTTAAGTAAATGGTTACCAAATATCACTCTTGGTGGAGTAAGTCTTTATGAATATTTATGTAGGTTTTATTTCTGTTGTTAAATAGGTAAGATCATGTAGATCTGATGTAGCCCTATGAACACCTTAAGTAAAGGGTTACCAAATCCTGCGCCTGTTGGAATAAGCATTTATGTTTTGTTTTTTTTGTGTGTGTCCCAATTAAGATAGGCTTAACACAACATTCTCAACCAACTTTAATGATAGCGGGTTGTGATTTCTACCGCTGTAACAAAAATGCTATGTATCCCCAGACTCCAATTTGAGAGCCAGTAGTTTCTTATATTCTGTATAAAGATCAGTTGCTATGGTTCAGCAGGGTTTAAAAATCCACCTGCTCCTCTAAGGATCTCTGCACATTTGGGATCCACTGCTCTATACAGGACAGCACAGACAGCCTGTCAGCATACAATCGAATGCACTTTGATATTTAGTTTAGCCGTATGGCGAAGTCATTACCGTGTGGTGTGTTCTGACAGAAAAGAGGAAATGTGCCGTGGCTGCTACGCTGCACTCTTCTTCAGGGAGCTTGACGGCCTGTCATTACATTCCCATTAAGAAATACATCTTCCAGCTGTCAGCGCCGTCCCTCCACTCAGAGCAGACGGCAGCTCAAACATCATGTCTGACCTTCAGGCGTTTCAAAGCTAACCATTCGCTGGGGCTTTTTTTTTTTGCTTTTAATTATGAATTATGACACTAAACCCCCATCCTAGAGTGAGAGGCAATTTATTTCAGCTGATGATTAACATGTGTGCTTTTGTTACGATTGAATAGATTTGATTATAACGATTTTTTGGGAGGCTACCTCAGGGACATGGATTATCCTCGCTGAGGATAATCACTGAGGATTACTCCTTACGCTGTGTGAAATTTCCTCGTCGAAAGCAGAACCCATTTGATTATGTGCTTACGGCCTGCGGAAATGAGGCTGTACAGCATCGGGCCAGCGAGCGTAAACGTACTCGTAGCTCCTGGCGTCAGCAATTCATTCTTCATTCATTATTTACTTCATGTTGTAGTTGCTTTAATCAGGTCGGTTTTGGAAGTATGAGTAAGATGAAGTTGATTGCATTGACTGGAAGAGAGAGAGACAGAGAGAGAGAGTGATTTGCAAATATCAGGAAGTTTTGGTATTTATGTGATTGTAGATTGTTGCTAATCGGACTTCATTTGCTAAATTTTCTTTCTGAAAATAAAATTGTGTGTGTGTGTGTGTGTATGATTTATGCCTTACAGCCAGGCATTTCCATGAACGTAATCTCATTTCTCCAAGAACAAGCCTCTGTCCTCTTCGCCTTTCAGTCAAGAACGAGGAGTTATCTTGAATGAAAGGCGCCGTTGCAAAAAGCGCAGCGTGAGGGAGCGTGACTATTGTCCCTGTTTCAGCACAGTCATGAACTATAAAGGCTTCATTTAGCGGTGCAGCGTTGTCAGACAATACAGGGTCTAAAATTTGATTTCGGTGAAAAACCTCTGAATGAAATGTTTTCAAAGAAGGGAAAGGAAGATTTTTAACAAGAAAGTATGCCTCTTTTCTTCTGACTCAAACTAATTCTTCAATTGTTCAGAGATTTCATAACTCAGTGATCAAATTAAATGTCTAAATCAGAAGTATTCAACTGAAATTCAACAAAAAGGTCCAATTACATAAAATTCCATGCTTACAAAAGATCTGGACAAACAACTACCATGACTGAATGGAGACGATGCTTAGCTTTTAATGGGTAACCGTTAATAATTAGGTCCTAAATAAGACAATTGAAATGGAATTATGTTTTTTCTTTCGTAGTGATGCTTCACGTTACCACTTTGTCTCGTGCCATGAACTCTGAACTAAATCCCATTAATCCTACTATGACTAATCAGGACCACTCCAACAGTTATTCTGGGTTGTACCATCCCACAATATTTTATAACAAACATGTTAATGGGTTTTTATTTCCTAAATATAAACAAATCAGTAATTGAAACCAGAGATTTTTAAGTATACATAATCAAAGAATTATCTAAATGTTGGCAGAAACTTTAATAGAAATTCTTTTTTCCCCAGGATTCTTCACCACTTAAATCTAAGTTTACTCTATTATTTATAGACTGACTTGTTTCTGATGATTGAGTTTTGGATTAAACATCACAGACCTTTGCTTGTGCTTCACTGCACATTGAGAACCACAGATTTGAATCATTTACTGGTGATGACTGAATGAACATGAATAAATAAATGACTCCCAAACATCCACTACATTCCCATGTTAATGATCGAGGCCTTTCTTTGTCCAATATTTCAGCACCAGCATGAAAGTAAAAACTGCCTGCTCCTGTGACTTTTTTGATTTGGTCCCATGGTCCTGAAGCACTCCTCTACTCTGAACAGATAAGACATCTGAATTGAAATTGAAGTGGAAAATAAATGCATACTTCTCTGTCCATTTGTCTTTAAATATAGTTTTCATAGTCAACTTTTTAAAAAAAAAAAAAAAAAAAAAAAAACAAGTTATGTTGTTACTTCACTAGTCAGACCTGAGAGAGTAAATAAAAAAAAAAAAAACTGTGAAAACTTCCCTTTCAGACCTTTCTAGTTGTCTCTGTAATTCACCTCTGGTCTGATAAATAATTTCAGCTAAATAATTTTCCTCAGTGTTTGTCAGTAGATAAACTTCAACAGAGGATTCGCTACAGAAGCCATGCTGGTTTGTGTTTAGATAAGTAGAGTCGCTGAACTACAGACAGTATTTTTTTTTTTTCATATACACTGATCATCTCTACTACAGTTTTTTAAAATGTAATATAATTTTATTTATATAGTGCTTTTTGGGTCTGTGTTTGGAGCATGGTCCACCAGTTGATCACTGATCACTAATGCAAGAGAAAATTAAACGAGTTGTTATCACTCATAATATCAGATTTGAAGTTATAACATGAGAGACAGACACAGAGACAGAGAGGTGGGGAAACTCTTATTGTGTCCCTAACTTAATGTGATTAGTGTGGGTGTGTTTGAACTGCACTTCGCTATAGGCTTTGAAGTCTCAGGTGGAGAGTTATGTGTCTGACATGTGCATTAACACAGATGCTCTTTGATGACAGACGAGAGAAGAGGATGCTTGAAATCATCCCTCACCTGCAGCTCCACTTCATTTTATGTTCCAGATGCAATACCAGGTGGCTTAAAAAACACTCACACAGAGCCATGGTTCAACCACTGTGTCTTTTTACTCAAAACTAGATATGATTTTTATTGTAAAATGTAGTTGAGAACACTAGAAAGTTGTAAAAAGACAAGACAATGTAGTCTTCTGCTGTTGTAGCTTGTCCGGCTTGACGTTTTGCGCATTCTGAGATGCTTTTCTGCTCACCACGGTTGTACAGAGTGATTATTTGAGTTACCATAGCCTTCTTGTCAGCTTGAATCAGTCTGGCTGTTCTCCTGTTATCTCTCTCATCAGTGAGGCATTTCAACCCAAAGAACTGGATTTTTTTTTGTTTTTCATACAATTCTGTGTAAACTCTAACTTGACTTGAGTGTGAAAATGCCAATAGATTTCCAAAATACTTAAACCCATCTTATCTGACACCCACCACCATTCCACGGTCACATTTTCTCCTCATTCGGATGTTTGATGTGAACTAAAGCTCTTGACCCATATCTGTATGATTTCATGAACTGCACTGCTGCCACATGATTGACTGATTAGATAATTACATGAATCAGCAGATGTACATGTGTTCCTATTAAAGTGACCAGTGAGTGTAATAGTGCATGCAGTTAGAGCAGTTTCTGTTAGCTCTTCTTTTCCCTAGAAACATCCTGTTCTACTTTCAGAGCCGGGGGTTATTGGTGTTAATCGACACAATAGATAATAATACGTTAAAAACTTTAATAGCTTGCTTCGAGGAACAGCTCATCTGACATGAGATTGTGGTCCTGTGAAATAAAATTCTCAGTAATTTAAGGAAAATTTTGTTGAATTTGATTTTTGCTACTTTTAAAGTGAAGAATTTGAAGTAGCCCCGAACTTGGAAATGTGATGTTTAAATGTTAATTCTGATCACACGGATTTTTTTTTGTCAGATTTGTCAAAACACAGTACAACAGTAACATTATCTTTTATTTTATTATCTTTCTTTCTTGTATATATTCACTTGTTCACCCTACCCAAATCATTTTATGCAGTAGAATCATTTTACTAACACAATTTCAGATATGAATCTGACTGATCTTTTTCTCCATTTAATGAACTCTGTATTCACCAGCAGCCAAAATTTAACAAAAAAGTTCACTTTAGGAATGCCGAAAATGTATTAAAACATACTGCTTGTTTCAAAGAGCTTTGGGTAAAGAATAATCAATATAAAATTACAGCATGTGTCTTGTTTTCGGGTTAAACCAGAGACTTTCTCAGTACTTCTGTATAAAGCTGATTCAGGGGCGGAGCTATGTCTGAGCTCAGTGAGTGATGTCACTAAATAAACCAATCACTTCCAAGATTCAAGGATAAAGACGATAGGATGTGATACCTGGAAACGTTCAGCCACTAAACAGTTTTGGTGGTTATGGTAACAGTAAATTTCAATGCTAATATTCAAACGTGAGTTAGTTTACTTTCAGTTAGTTATCTGGCTAGATAAACTAGCGAATGTTGGTGATATTAGGATAGCTGGGACGGCAGAAGAACATGAGGACATGTCCTATTTTCCTAATTTGCATAGGAAAACAGTTTATTATTCATCATATTATTTTTTCAATCATATTATTTTTTTGTTTAAATGACGTCAAGCAATTTGTTCTGTTTCTGAGTCATGTTCTTGCACTTTCGTTTGAAATAAAAGAACAAAACAGGACTGATTATCATTTCATACGTCATATTGTTTTATATTATCCTCAGTTTCCTTGCTTGATTTTTTTTTTATCCGCCTACTCTCTGCGTCAGATGGAAAAATGCTGGTCATGCTGGCGTATGATTGGGTGGGTGAACTCCAGAGTCGTTTATCAGAGACCGGCTGTGGAAAATCAGCAGCATCGATCAGGGCTGGGGGCTCCCGCAGGACCGCGCCTGATGATCCACAGGATGCCTTCTGACCGTCACACGCTCTCCTCGTGCGGTTATCTATAGCAACACTACCGCCTCCTGCAGTGATATGCCTGCTCACGCTGTCCTAGATTCAGTCCACTAAAAAAAGACTTTCCCTGATGCTTCTCCACAGCAACGGGCTTTCTTTCGTTTTTGCAAAAGTCAATCAGCGAGCGTGCTTATTGTCAGCCCACGTCCCTTTGCACTGCCTTGAAATGACCTTGCTGCTTAACCCTGGTTGAAGTAGAGCCAGAAAGCTCTTGTGTCGTTCTTTCTTCCTTTCAGTAAGTGGCAGTTGCAGGCCTTTGTGAAGTGTTGTAATCAAGTTTGCGAGGGTGGGTTTGATTGAGAAGGAGCTCTTTTGGGTGGATTTGACGTCTAACCACCCACATCTGCCGCTGTCTGCTCTTTAAAACCCTCTGAGACGGAGAGAAAGAGAGAGGACTCGTCTCACTCTCATCAGTACAATGCTCAATTTTACACCTTTGATTGGTGTAGCTTTTGGAGACGTCTTATATAAAGCACAATCTGCTCAGTGACTTTGATGGAGGACGTTGTTGAGTTACAACAAGGTTTAAAGCAAATCCTTTGAACAACTGGGAAAACTTCAGCCCCATGACATGTCCCAAATGCAGAAATACAATTTGGAAGGACTATAGCTGTTTTTTTTCTAGTCTATCTCAATATTTTTGCAAAGTAGCAACTCAGCAAGTCTTCCCATATCAGTACATGATTCCTGTTTGCACCAGGATACAGTAATACTTAAATAATATATTACGGTTATATTAATATTTACTGCATTACATAACAATAACAAATCATAAAAATTAACATACTAAAAGTAATATTCAACCAAATAAGCCGTTAAGTAGATGTAGTGAGGAGTTAACACTGAAACTGTGCACATCGGAATTCAGACATCAGACGTAAGTACGGATATAAGCACTACTTGTGTGTGATTCTGACCTTGAACTTAAGTTTTTTCTTAGGAATTTGACTTTTCACCCTGCTTAAGTTTTTTCTTCAAGGAGCTTGACTTCTCACCCTGCTGAAGCGTCATACTTTTCATCGCTGTACTTCCATTTCATCATGCAAAATAATAGGACGTGCTGGATCAAGTGCTATTTTATAAGCTGCCAAATAATGATTGTGGAAGCCATTTTGTTAAATTAGACCAAATCTGCAGTGATATCCTAGAATCCTATTATATAGTCATCTTTTTATTTATGTGTTATTGTCTTTTTCATGGTTCATTTTTAAATTGTCTCTTGCTTTTATGTTACATAATATTATATACATTATGCACATAATAGCAAAGAAAAAAAAGCTTCTTCAGTCCACATCTATTTTCTTTTTTTTTTTCATATTTAAAGATGAGTGCTAGTGTTTAAAGGTGGTGATCTAGACACAGTTGGTAAACCCCATCTCTGAAGTTTCTACTTAACAAAAATCTGGCAACCTCAGAGGCGTGAACTACACACAGGTGATTTTAATAATCTGAATGCGGTGCTCAGGAAAGCAACTTAAGCAGGTGCGTAACCCGACTCTGAATACGCTGAACTTTCCTCATGCAAATATTGACATAACTTTTGAACTGAATACTCCAACTAATTCTCCAGATAAGTTCATAATAATCAACATGAACTAAAGTGGTGATTGTGGTTGTTAACATAATCTAATATTTAGACCTGGAGACCTGAGTTTGTGTCAAAATCAATATTTAGTAACATACCGTAATGTAAATTATGGTAATAATTATGTGGACAAATTAGTTAATGTTGATGTTCATTATTTAGTTAACATTTAAACAAACATTGATTAATACATGTGTGAAAATTATTTTTGCTATAGCGTATAGCTTTACTGTTGAACTTTATGCTAAACCTCGAATACTTTAAACATGATAATGTGCTTAGGCCTATATACTTGTGTGGCATCTAAGTTAAAAAAAAAAGCAATAAAAAAAAAACAAGCATTAGATAACTCAAGTAATGTTAGATAACTACTAACTTTGGCTCAGTTTGACTCACCTTCTCTCGAGACTGAGAGAGAAACTTGCCTCTGGCTGGATTTATGTGGAATTTAGACAGAATTGAATTATTCTTCAGAACCTTTGGTGTATTTTGCAATAATTTTGATATCAGATTTATCTTATAATCCCCTTGTGTGAAGTGCTGGCTTCCCAAACTTAAAAATATATTGCTGGCCGCTTTTAGCACTGGGAAACTGAAAAAAACAAAAAGAGGTTCGGCCTTAGCATTAGCAGATTTGCTGCACTCTGCAAAAATTCTTCAACTAAATTGTTAATCTTGATGATGTTCATTAACCATCAGGCACCGACTGAGCTAGTAATGCTAGTGTTATAAGTGTTAAAGGACTGATTAAAGTGAGATTTCATGATGAGTCTGTAGCATCTACTAGTTAGTTGATGCCACTAAAATGTTGACTAAAGCGGTACCTACCTGAACCATACATCCAGTGTATGGATACGAACCTCAACGCACCCAATATCTCTCCAATACTAGTTCAATAACTCGCTTTATTTACATGATCAAATCAGCTAACACCAGCAGAGTCATTGTTTTGTACTGTAGCTTGCTACTATTTTGCGAAACAAAAGTAAACCTGGTGCAGCATAAAAAAATGAACATAATGCTGTTCTGTGATGATTTTTGATGTTACTGGTTATTAGGGCAGATATAATATACTTTTAATAACAGATAGTGTGTGATGAAAAGGATGCAATAGGAAAACAAACACTCGTTCATGGTTTTACTATCATACATGTATTTTTCTGCCGCAAAATGATCTATGGAGGAAAAACAAGGAAAAACAGTGTACATATTTAGTAGCCTGCCTAGTTCTGCGCTGTTAGTATGCCTACTTCAGAGGCTAGTTCACGGCTGTTAGCATGGCTAGTTCTGGGCTGTTAGCATGCCTTTTTCAAGCCTGTTCACAATTTGTGCAAAATGGTTGTCAGCGCAGAAGCTTCAGATAAGGACACTGTGGAAAACCAACCACTGTGCTGTTGTCTAACAACTAACAGGAAGCTCCTTCAGAAAGAACCACGCTGAGAACACAAATATGAACAAACTCACTGGCACGAGGCCAAGTGTCTTTAAATAAAAGAGGTGAAATGAGCGATGGCGCATTCATTACATGTATTTTATTCAGCAGTGGGAAGGTGGGATATGTAGCTTGACAGTGATGAAAGAAAAATCAGTTCAAGTAGTCATGGTTTTGCGAACAGACCCCTGTAAAGATCATGTTTGCACTCTTTTATACACTCGTTCATCCCAATTAGTGTTCTCCAAATCATTTCTTTTACTCCCCCCTCTGGCTATAATCAGTTCGTGTTTATATGCTGGGTTTTGTGCTTCCAGAAGGCTGTGATTACTGAAAATGAAATGAAATGACTGAAATTATGTAAAAACAGATGGCATCAAAGAGCATGTGTTACTTGCCTTTTTCCCTGATTGCTCTTCCGTTGAATAAGCTGAACCGTTGAGAAGATGACATTCATTCATATTGCACCATCACGCTGTGGCCGTCCCCAGTGGGATTTTCTGTGCATTTTGCTATCCTGTGGTTAAAATTTTTAAAACAGGGTTCAAATAGCAAAGGAGCTGAAGGCAGGGCTACATTTAAAAATGTATTTTTCAGCTCATAAAATGAAGTGTCATTAATTTACTGTGAATGCCTTACATGACAGGAGGGGTGGAAGAAAAGGAAGAAAATTATACTTAAGTGAAGAAATGATCAAATTCTTCAATCATCAAACGATACTTGAGTGAGGGTTAAAAAGTATTTAAAAGTAAATCCTTTTTATTTTCTTAAAAATAGAACAAATGTCTCACTTCACCTGGCCAAAAAACCCTGTTTAACTCAGAAGAAAAAAAGAATAATTGTGCTTGAATTTCCAGCCTGAAGTTAATTATTTTCCATTAACAGCACATCCCAAAGTGTTTTATTCCTCTTGCAACCACAGCAGTTTACTAAAGCTTAAAATTTTTGTATTTATTATTATTTTATCCAATAATAGTAGCATTTAATGTTGTAGTTCATTTAAGTTAGTTCTGTTCGTTACGTTATCGCGGCTATAACTATAAATAGACGTTCCTTTACTTTCCTCTCTTTATTCTCTCTGTCAAAGTTAATAAGACAAAAACAAACAAATAAACAAACAAACAAAAACAAAACGCAGCTTGTCATGTTACTGAGAAACCCACAAAGCGTAAACTCTGTCCTTAAGATGTCGTAAAACTTACAGAAAGTTACAGCTTTACCTCTGACTGTTACAAAAAGCGCTGACACTGAAGACTCCTTCCATAAATGTTAAATAAACATCTCCTTACAGAAGTGATTTACAGCTGCACTACTGTCCGAGCTGCTGTTATAGAAAATTAATCAACACCATCTGACCAATCAGAATTGAGAATTTCAGGAAACTACATGAACCAGTTAGCTAGCTTTGAAGCCTACTAATGTAGTGACAGAAGTACAATCAACAGAGCTTGTGTTTGCTTTTTCCTTTCTGAAGGTTATCAAAAAAAAAAAAAAAAAAAAAGTCCAAAAGGGATTATTTTCATCACTTTTCCCTAAAATTGTCGGTATTGATTCAGATATATCAATCTGCCGGCTGTGTTTTATGATGTATTAACCTAGGGGCTGGAAACTGGAGCATGCAATCACATGTTATATGAAGATGAAACGCAGTCATCTTGAGCGGAGCCCCCGGGGTGGCAGACACCAGACACACTCATCGATCTGTTTATAGTGTTTTAGAGCAAGGCCTAGAGTGCTTTCAGGGTGGAGAGGTGAAGGGTGGAGCACATGTTGAAATGTGGTGCATGCTTTAATGGCGAGTAATGAGTTTGATGGTGAAGAGAATGGTTTTATTTATAGGGGATTACGGAGAATTGTTAAGTATGCTAAATATGCATAAGTATGTGATGCTTAAAAAAAAAAAGTTTATCTTCATTCCACGTGTTTCTGTGCTATATTTCTTATATGTAAATTGAAATATAGCACAGAAACATGTTATGTAAATTGATTAAATAATTTTATACCACAGTGCTGTTGAAGGCTCGATTTCGATTGGTCAAAAGGTGTTGATTAATTTTCTTTAACAGCAGCTCGGACAATAGTTCTGGCTGCAAGCTCTATATTATAATAGTCAGAGGTAAAGCTGTGACTTAGAGGAGTTTACATGACAAGGTGCATTTTATTTATTTATTTTTTGTCTTATTAACTTCAAGAGAGAGACAAGAGAGAGGCTGGTGAGGGAATGGCTGTTTATAGCTGCTATAACGTAAGTGAGAACAGGAACTAACTTGTAACTACCTTATAAACGGATAAAAAGTATGCCGTGTCGCTCATTAATAAATAATCATTAGCAAATTGCTATAGTATAAGATGAATAAAACACTCCGGATGTGCTGCTATAGGAAAATAATCAGCTACGGAGTGGTAACATTAACCCTACTTCAACACATCACCTCATTGTTGATTATTTTCCTACAACAGCACGCCCTGAGTGTTTTATTCCTCAAAAAGCAAAAAACTGTCTGAAGACTGATTAACAACTGGATCTAGACAGCATTATTTAATACCTACACAATAAAATAATTAATAATAATAGCTGAAGTATTTAGCTAACTATTAGCTTATAGTCACAGCATCTCTTTGAGAACCTATGTGGAGGTCTTCAAGTATAAAGAAGAACGTTATTTGCAGTTATATGTAGTATACACATTTTGTTAGCAAGCTAGCTAACATGAGTGAATTTCCGACAGGAATTTTAAACCATATTTATAAATATTAATAATAATTGTAATGCTAGTAACTGTAGTATGCTAGTAATATTAAGAATAACTATTATGCTAGTTATAGCATAACAGCAGTGACTCAGTGAGTTAGCAGTGAGCTAACTTTAACAGGATTTCTGACAAGATTTCAAAGTCATGCTTACACATGTTAATAACATTCACTGCTAACACTAGCTATATAACTAAATAAATAGTTTTTGGGTCATATTCACAGATGTTGATAATATTCACTTCTAATTCTCGCTAGCTAGGTTATGTGAGTTATCCTGACAGGATTTCTGGCAGGAGTTTAAAGTTGTACTTACAGATGTTAATAATATGAATTACTAACACTAGTTAGCTAGCTAAATACGCTAACCTGACAGGATTCTTGGGAGTCACTGCTTATATTACTGCTAGTTAACAAGCTAACTAGATGGTATTTCTGATAGGATTTAAAATCATATTTATATAAATGTTAATATTCTAAACTGTTTTGCTAGCCATAACTACAGTGAGCTAACCTGTCAGGATTTCTGCCAGGATATTTAAATTATATTCACAAAAATTCATCATCTTAATTGTCAGTGTTAGCCAGTTAGCACTAATTACTAGCACTCACTATCTAGCTAATGAGAGCTAACCTGATAGGGTTTTTAAAGGAGATTTTTAGCCATATTCACAGAATATGAATAACGTTCACTGCTAATGCTAGGTAATGTGAGCTAACCTGACAAGATTTCTGACAGGATTTTAAAGTCATTTTCGCAGATGTTACTAATATTTATTGCTAACACTAGCACATTTTAATCATCTAAACTGCTATGCTAGCCACAGCTACAATTTAGCTAAGCGCACAGGATCTCTGACAGGATTTGTAAAACATGTTCACAACTATTACTGATTTTTACTACCACAGATTGCCAGCTAGCTACGCTGAGCTATTTTAAAAAATCCTATTTTTAAATGTTCATACTCTTAACTGTCAAAGCTAGCCAGCTAGCTAACACGAGCTAAACTTACAAGACTTCTGAGAGGATTTTCATGGATGTTAATAACATAAATATAAAAAATAATATAAAAAACATTTGAAGATATGTATGAAGATACCAAAATATTAACAGGAAATATACCAATACTTGCAAACGAAGGTTTGTTGTTTAAAAAAAAAAAAAAAAGAGCTTGTCCTACATTCACTGTGATTCTTATAAATACAGTTGTTGTTTAGAAGAGAAGAAATGTAGGTATTTTTCTGGGATTGTTTCCAATCTGTCAAAATATAGCTTATATATGGTGCATACATGTGGGTGGAAAGAAGATCCAAAGAAACCCATCTGCCTACTGTTATCTGTCCACGTACATAATGTGTTTATTTATCTATTTTTGCAGAGCACTGACTATGGTTGAGTGACTTAAATCCATGATTTATGCAATTATATGTTGAGGGACTGAGTGTGCTGTGTCTGACGATGTGTGTACTGCGTTAATGTGAGGAGAACTCGCTTTGTTCACCTCAGCCCAGCTCAGCGGTTTGTTGATTGCTTTTGTTTTGGGGTTATATATAGATATGCATTATGCATCTGGGGTCTTACCACTTACATGCAAACCCGCGTTGAGCGTCAGAGAACGGCGATAACAACGTGCAATCTCGACGGCAGAAAGTGCTTCCTAATCTGATTACTCTCTCTCCTGCTGAGTAAAAGCCTTTTTTCACCATTGTGGAGGTTATTTATAGGCAACAGTTAGCGCACAGCTTGTTTTTTTATGTAATTATAACAATCTTTGCACAGTAACATTTCTAGATAATGAAGTAAGATATTAGCATGTTTACCAAAACCTATATTTAACTGAAATTAGCATTAGCTACACGGTAAAACTATTTAAAGATCAAAAAAGCATTAGTGTGCATGTATAACAGTGCTAAGTAAGTCAGCTTAGATAATGCTACCTCTCTCCAGCAGTACCACAGAAATAGGTATAGCACTTGTTTAGGCTGTGTGTGGATATAAAAATCTCTCACAAGGTTTTTATTTTTCAAGCTGGATGCTAGTGGGTGCAGCTATCTTTGTTACCTCACATTATCTTTAGAACTCCACACAAACAACAAAATCCTCACAAGCAACAGAACATAGAGAAAACCACGCACATTACCACTAAAAATTTACATTTTGGAGGGAAAAGCTTGGGTATAAAAGGCGTCCTTGCAGTGGTGTTTTGTTCCTCAAGATTTTTGATATGTCTTTGACGGGATTAAAGTGTTTGATGTACTGAAATAGACCTGCGAAAAACACCAGCATGCTCTACTTGTGCTGAATCACACACCCCGCTGCAATACACACATATCAGCCAAGGTGTGATCCGGTTCATTAAGACGTACTAATTAGCTTGTAGAACAATAACAGATGAGCTTTTGAGATTTAGGAACACACAAGTTTGTGGAAACACTTTTAAAAATTAAAATGCATTATAAACCCGTCATATATCTCTCCTGCTTATTGCTACAGTCACTTTGCAGTTAAACATTTTGAGAGAAAATAAAATTGCTAAACAGAGTCCATTGATATCTTTTATGTGCAAAGTGTGAAAAGAGAACTCCACAGCTCAGAGCTGAAATGTTGGCCAGCAACTTGCTGATGATGGTTGAAGGTGCAAACAAGAAGATAACAAGAAGATATGGCTGCAGAGAGTTGTCTTCTCCCTGGGGATTCCTATACCAGTTCATTTCCCTTAGTCTGTATTAATTCACTTAACTAGCTAGCTATACATTATTAATTTACATTAACTACCAGGTTGTAGCCTGGACAAAGGTTTCGGGGCATCCAAAACACAAGATTGGGCTGCTCACTGGAGCTTTTCCTTGCCTGGTGAACCACTGATAGTCAGTAAATTACTTTGATTCTCAATTACATTAAGTTAAACGTACCTCATTACTTGCCCCGCCCACTTTGTGTCACTAACAGTTGCAGGAATACATCAGCACTCATTGTAAATGAATACTCTTAATTCACTGTTAGTAGTGCTGGAAAAATATCAACACACACAAACAGCGTTCCACAAAACGGATTAACGCTGTAATGTTCACATGATTCTTAACTTTTGTGATCTGAAGGCTAACACTAATATAAATTGGAAAGCCTGCTTAAAAAGCTTACAGCACTCTCCCAGCTTTAGCTGCAAGTCAGAAAAGGTTGATTACATACTGTACATTCCTTCATCATCAATGTTATTCCAAAATAACAAGATTAATATTTAGGTACAAATTAGCATAGATGCAGTGTAATTACACTCTCCCTAACAAATAAAATGAGATGGAAATGTCGGAAAAAGTTGATTGGACAGAAAGGAAACCAATTATCATTGCATAAACAGTTCATAACTGGACTTTTCACCCATTTAATGTTAATTCTGTTTTAATCAACATAGCCTTTTACATTGGCCTCTAATCTGCATAGCTGTGATAACACTAAATGTCACGTTCAAATCATGAGAATTCGGGAGGACGGAAAAACATGCCGTTATTCCGACCTGAAAGTTTTGCCATTTCTGTTAATCTACCATGTCCATTTCTTTGACTAAAAAAAATTTTACCTAGACTTAGTGTATAGCTGTTAAACGTTAGCACATCTCTTCCTTATCTGTGATAGAGCTAAAGTGGGTGGTGAAATATAGCTGAGAAATCTGAGGATGTCAGAAAGACTCTGAAATCAAGTTTCCCAATATTCCGACTTGGAAAGTCCCACTTGGTGGGCAGGTTTTCCCAGTCAGAAGGTGGGAATTACGATGTGAGATGGTAAAGCTTTTCAATTCAGTGCAGAATATATGGGCAAGTGAACAATGCTCTCCCTTTTATGTTAAAAAGCAAGCTAAACTTTCGGTAAACTATTTTAGTCATGTCCTACAAACATACAAATATGTTAAACATCAATCAAATTTAACATAAGCTCCGCCCTTGATGACACAGAGATATCGGTTACTTTGCAAATCAGAAGATGTAACAGAAAACGGACAGATATTACTCATCATCAAGTGTTCATTTGTCCCACTCTCTCAGTCAGTGGCTATCGGGCAATAGAGGGAGACCGAGAAAAAGGTTAGGACTACTTTCTGAATGACTGAAATGTTTGTAAATAGTACACTTTCCTGCATTCACCAAGGTGCTAATAGACTATTTGAAAAATATCAGTCAGGAGAGATAAGTGAGATATGTGTGAAAACTCATACAGGCTGTTCTTGCTCTCTGCCGGCAGATTGAGGACATAATCACCCGAATCCAGGATGAAACTGACGGCGTGCCCATCAGAACTGTCAAGAGCTTCATGTCAAAGATTCCCAGCGTTGTCACAGGTGAGGAGAGCCAATCACAGCGGTCCTAAATCACTTTTACAGCCACACTCGTCAACTCTGAATGCTGGTATCAGTAGTAATGTTATCATTTTTCCTATTTTTCCTAGTTTCCTATTTGGCATTCCAAGGAATACCGATATCTGTTGTGTTATTGTGATTACTGCAGACAGGAAATTTGACACATAACCCTGTTTACTCCACTTTTATGAACGTGTAAGGGCAGATGTTGAGACAGTGGTAAGGAAACACTCCTTAAGATGACATGATGGCAAAAATCAAGAGGAGCCAGGTTTAAAAGAGAACCCTTAGGTTGGGAACCTGTGGGCGTGGCCTGTCCAGTGCTTCTCTTAAGTTCTGGTAGAAATGGTAATAGCTAAACAGTAACTAGTTAAACCCAAAAAAAAAAAAAAAACACAATAATCAGCATGAGAATTGGTTATTTGATTTACATGTTGTAACCCACAGTGCATGATAAATGATCCACATGACACATGTTACCGTTAACAGATTAACCTATATTTTAGGAGCACAAACAAAATGGCGCAGCCGAACTCGCCTCACACACAATCACAATGAATGCAGGGCCTGGGAAACCCCAAACATGGGTCTTAAAGCAACATAGGCCCAGACTATTACAATGTTACATGCTCGGCTTCATTCTCACTTCAATTAGATTAGCAAATCAAGCTAGCTGCACTGGCTGTGTACACTCACCAGAAACACCAACGATCTCTCCTACCTCCTTCCAACCTTTATTTTTTCTAATGTCTCTAAACACATTTAATGAGAGGTTGTATACGACCGGATAAGTTGAAACCACAGTTAGAAGTTTTCCTTCATTTTTTGTCCATGAGACAGTAAATTGGAACTAGTTACAGATAGGAACTAAAGTTTTGAAGGAACGTCACAAATATGACGGTGCAAGGAATCATTTAAGCCACTTGTTTGGGTTCGTCTGCATTACCTAATTTACAAAACAATTGAGAAGATCGCAATTAAAACGTTGCTCTCACTGAAATGTCGCACGTATACAGAAAAAAATAAATGGTGACCTGCTGCATGGTAGTGTGAACACAGGGTTAGAAAAGGGTTCTTTACGTGTTCTTTATTTTGTAATGAAATGTTTTAGTCCCTAGAAAAGAATCTACTGTTTGTTTCATTTTGTTAGGCTGATTTAATGTTAGCTAGCTAGAAATAACCTATTTAATGAGTCACACATACCACACCAAAGACACTAATGTGGGCCTGGGTGGGTCAGGGTGGACCAGTGGCACCCAAATGTGTGTCTGATCACAAATCATAATTTTATTAAAAATATTTTCTGGTTCCTCTAAAGCAATGGTTTCCAATCTTATCCAAAGTATGACTGCAGGTCTCATTCCAACCAATCCAGAGCCACACCTGATTCTACCTGTGCAATCAGGTGATGTTACCTCCAATTGATTACTGACCCTTGATGGAGAAAATTGTACATACCCCTGCCCCAGAAGGACAACCGTAGAACGCTTAAGGCTTCTAAATTTTTCCAAGAGTCTACAAGTATTGAATGAATGATCTGCAGTTAATGTGTATGTAGTAATTATAGAGGTGCAGATGTGTTTTAAATGTTACTTGCGCTTCTAGGGCACATAACAGTGTAAAGCATTAATGCTGGTTATGATGGATATTGTTCCAGGAGATGGAACAATATATTGACAATATATTAACAATAAATTGAACTGGTATAATTCTGTGTCCTCGTGTTCATGATGGACTTCTTTTGCTGAAAAATAGGCTCAGACATTGTTCAGTGGCTGATGAAGAATCTCTTCATCGAGGATCCCGGTGAGTAAACAAAATGTATTACTGGAAATAAAACCCAAGTCTTAGAAATCATAAAGATCTCACTGCCAAGCTTATATGAATAGATCATCTCTTTATTTCAGCGGAGGCCTTGCACATCGGGAGCCTGATCGCTGCTCAGGGCTACATCTTCCCCATCTCGGACCACGTGCTCACCCTGAAGGACGACGGCACCTTCTACCGCTTTCAGGTGAGCTATTGGACCAACATGGAGCAAAGAAGATGTCCAATTTATTAAAGCATCAACTAAAATAAAAATCAGATTAAAAAGATGTTTGTTTTTTTTTTACTAAAATTTAACCGACAACCAAACGACATAAAATCCATGATGAAATGCAATGATATTTTCCTCATCAAATAAAATGAGATGGAAATTTCAAAAATAATTGATTGGACAGAAGAGAAACTCTTCCCCAAATGTATTCACTCATTGCAATTTCAGTTATTTTTACTGTAAAAAAAGGCAGTTCTAGATGTAGTTCTTATGAAGAATTAGCATATAGCTCTAAAATGTTACCACATCTCTTCTTTATCTTTGGTAGAACTGAAGCAGGTGATGCAAAATATCTGAAAAATCGGAGAAATCCGAGCTGTCAGAGAAAGCTCCCAATGTTCCACCTTGAAAATTCCTGCTCCGAGGTCGACGAGAACCAATTTTTCCCACCTCTAAAAATAATAAAGAAATAAAGAAAGAAAGAAAGAAAGAAGGTGGGAAATGCAGCTAAAGCATCAAGTTCTACTTCTTCTTTATTGAAGAATTTATAAAGTAAGAATGTTATAAAGGCTTTTCTTGTCTGAATTGATCCTCTGCTTCTTTCTAACCCGTCATTTTTCCCTCCAACTCAGAGTTTATATCCATCCAGAAGACGATAAATGTCCTGACTTGAGCAGTTCCACCAAATATAGCTACTTAATTTCTGCTCGGGGTTTTGTGAGGGCTGAATCGATAATTTCTTTATGATTCCAGATGAGACAGCTTGGGGCAATTTCCCCGTGACTCTCTCTTACTCTGTCTCTCTCTCTCTGTCTCTCTCTCTCACATACACACACACACACACTCTCTCTCTCTGTCTCTCTCTGTCTCGCTCTCTCTCTCTCACACACACACACACACACACACACACACACACTCTCTCTCTCTCTTATTATTGTGTGTAATAGAGCACAAAGCTTCATAAAAACAGCCTTCACTTGTTTCTTCCTCTATACTGTGAAGAATTCCTACATTCGTTTGTAAAAAGAATTACAGAGGTGCCAACTTCTGAGGTTTAGCTGTAGCATTTACGATTTTTGACTTGGCAGGAGACATCTGAAAACTATCCTTATAAAATTAAAGTACTAAAAATTATGAAAATAAAGTTCTTAGAAAAATAAAATCTGCTTTATCAGCTAAAGTTGTGGTCAGATCAATGCTGAATTCCTGAAGGACGTGGAACACAAAAGTAAAGATGCATTTGTTTCTTGTAGCGCTAATTTTTGCGTTACACCAACATTATCTAAGCCTCAGACTTGTGAGCCAATAGAATATGAGTGGGCGGGGCTATCGTCTCTTTGGTCAGTAACAAATATCGAGGAGCTGCTAATTATTAATGACTCTCATTCACTCACACACACACACTCTTTCACACACTGATTCACACATTCACACACTGATTCACACATTCACACACACACTCATTCACACACACACCCTCATTCACACACTGATTCACACACACACACACTCATTCACACACTCATTCACACACACACAGTTTTACACACTGATTCACACACACACACTCATTAACACACTGATTCACACACACACACTGTTTTACACACTGATTCACACACACACACTCATTAACACACTGATTCACACACACACACACACACACACTCATTCACACACACACAAGTTCACACACATGTTCACACACTCTTTCACACATATATTCACACATATATTCACACATTCATACACACATTCATACACACACATATTCACACAATCACATACACACACTCACAGCTATGGGCAATTTAGCATTTTCTTTCTTCTTTTCCTTTCTTTCTCCAGTGTTTTACTTACTTCCTGTACCCTCCTGTACCCTTTTCCTTCCTTCCTTTTTTCTTTCTTTCTTTCTTTCTTTCTTTAACTACTTTTGTGAATGTAGGAAGTTAAAATGTATGAAATAGGAGAAGTTTAAAAAAAACACCCGATTTTGAAAATCATCAGGATGAGAGGAATTAAGAAGGGGGCGGAGTCTGAGGGTCACCTGCTTCAGCGTGGTTTATCACATCATATAGTTACACAGATTTCATAAAGACTGTAATTATTTACACTTACATTTAATTACAGTACAAGAGCACAACTTTGCATAGCTCCGCCCCTTTGCCCCGCCCAGTTTAACTTAGCAGT
>NC_069728.1:18495422-18527922 GCF_027358585.1 Pangasianodon hypophthalmus
CTCATCTCTCTCATCTCTCTAATCACTCTCATCTCTCTCATCTCTCTCATCTCTCTCATCACTCTAATCACTCTCACTTCTGAAGGAGAAGGTTTACATTATTCCTTGTTTCATATACATTTAAAATTTAGTTTTATTTAATATCTGTTAGCACTTTACTTAAGTGTGATGTTTATAGGGGTTAGAGATATAATCCAATATTTATTTTCTTTCTTTCTTTCTTTCTTTCTTTCTTTCTACATTTTCCTACCTTCCTTCCTTGTTTCCTGTCTCCTTCCTTTCTCAATTGTCCTATCTCTTTCTTTTTTCTTTTATTTTGTTTCTTCTTTTATTTCTTCTTGTTTTCCTTCCTTCCTTCCTTCCATTCTGTTTACTTGCTTTCTTTCCTTTGTCTCTTGTTCTTTTTCTTTCCTTTTTCTTTATTTTTTTAATTTTCCTTCCACCCTTCCCTTTATTCAGTCATATACCAAATCCAGCTAGCGGCTTGCCTTTTCTGTGTGTGGGCACATGTAAATGTAGGCGTGTGTGTGTGTGTGTATACAGTATGTTACATGTGTAAAAGGATGGTGAAGTGGGAGTTACTCAGCTGTGAAAATAAGATTCATGCTCCTCTCTCTCTCTCTCTCTCTCTCTCTCTCTCTCTCTCTATTTCTGCTCCTTTATCGTCTCCTGCAGCCATTTATCTGTGTAAGAGGACGATGCAGAACAAGACTCGGCTGGAGCTAGCAGACTATGAAGCGGTGAGCATCTCTCTCTCTCTCTCTCTCTCTCTCTCTGTCTCTGTCTCTGTCTCGGTCTCCCCAGTGGGAGGGAACAGACAGGTGTTACTGCAGCAGCTGAGACAGAAGCAGGGCCGAGTGATCGATCATGTGACAAGGACGAGTCTCACGACAGCACAGCTCATCACTGAGAGACTCGTAACTCAGGGAAATACACTAACAACAAAACCTACACACTAATCACACTGAATAAAGCACAAACTCATCCAGCTCAACCAATCACATCACTTTATAGATGGAACCTTATCATTTATATTGCATACTTTCTTTCCATTCTTCCTCCTTGTTTTGTTTGATTTTGTTTTTTCTTTCCTTCCATGTTGTCTTCCTTCTTTGCTTCTTTACTTTTTTATTCAATTTTATTTCTGTATGCTTTGTTGCTCATTTCTTTCTTTCTTACTCCTTCCTTCCTTCCTTCCTTCTTTCATTGCTTTCTTTCTTTCTCTTTTCTTCATTTTCTTTCCCCATTCTTTACTTGTTTTCTTTTTGTTTCTCTTTTTCTTCTGTTACTTGGTTGTTTTCCTTCCTTCCTATTTATTTATTTATTTACCCTTGTGTCGTGGTTAGCACTGTTGCCTCGCATTTCAAGGGTTGGAGGTTTGAATGTGCCTCTGCCCTGTGTGTGTGTGTGTGTGTGTGTGTATATGTGTGTGTTTGCATGTTCTCCCCATGCTTTGGGGGTTTTCTCCGGGTACTCCGGTTTCCTCGCCAAGTCCAAAGACATGCATTGTAGGCTTATTGGCATTTTCAAATTGTCCATGATGTGTGAATGGGTGTGTTAGTGTGTGTGTGTGTGTGTGTGTGTGTGATTGTGCCCTGTGATGGGTTGGCACTCTGTCCATGGTGTCCCCCACCTTGTGCCCCGATTCCCCTGGGAAAGGCTCCAGGCTCCTTGCTACCCTTTTGGTACAGAGAATGGATGGATGGATGGATTTATCCTTATGTATTTGTTGTTCTTCCTTCTTTGCTTTCTTTCCCTTTTCTCCTTTTTTCCATTTTCCTTTCTTATTTTGTTTATCCTCCTCCTCCTTCCTTCCTTCCTTCCTTCATTGATTTCTTTATCTTTTCATCTTTTTATTTCCCCATTTCTTACTTTTTTGTTGTTTTTTTCCATTTATTTCTTTACTTATTTTTTTCTGTGTTCTTCTATTTTCTAATGTCCTTTTCCCCCCCTGTTCCTCAGGAGAACCTGGCGAGGTTGCAGCGAGCATTCTCCAGGAAGTGGGAGTTCATCTTCATGCAGGCTGAGGCTCAGGTTAAGTAAGTGCTGTCGTCAGGGCAACGGTGTGAACCTTATTAACTCATAGGTGTTGACTTTCCCTTTCAAACCCAAGCTGTCTCTCCACACACATACACATACACAGCATATAAGTAGTGAGTAAACACAGCGGTCTGTTGTGTGCAGTGTGTGTATGAGTGTTATTGTTATTATAGTTTGGGGAATTCAGAGAGATAAGGTGAGAGTGTGAGAGTGCAACACCTGATTAATAGTTTCAGTTCTTCTGTCATTTAAAACACACCATCATTGATTCACCAGAAGAAAAAAACACGACTCCTGTACCATGTAGAGCTGAGTCAGGACAGTAAATCATGATCAGCGCAGGACACAGTGTGTGTGATTGTGTCTGAAATGTCAGTTACGTAAGAGTGAAGTGTCAGGAATGGAAATGAATTTACTCCACTCTCAGACGAGTGGACGAGGAGGAGGACGATGAGGATGATGATGAGGGGGATGATGAGGATGAGAGGGATGATGAGGATGATGATGGTGATGATGGGGGGATGACGATGATGACGTGGGTGATGATGTGGGGATGATGAGGATGATGAGGATGAGGATGAGGGGGAGGATCGGGGATGATGATGATGATGATGATGATGGGGAGGAGGAGGTGGATGATGATGAGGGTGAAGATGATGCTGATGATGATGATGATGATGAGGGGGGTGATGATGATGATGATGATGATGATGATGAAGATGATGATGATGAGGGGGATAATGGTGATGATGATGAAGATGATGGGGATGAAGATGATGACGATAATGAGGAGGAGGAGGAGGCCTATGATGATGATGATGGTGATGATGATGATGACGATAATGAGAACTATGGTGATGATGATGATGATGATAATGAGGAAGAGGAGGAGGACTATGAAGATGATGATGATGGGGATGAAGATGATGATGATGATGATGATGATGGGGATGAAGATGATGATGATGATGATGATGATGATGATGGTGAGGACGTGCACTGACAGGTCTTCTCAAGCAGAGATTTCAGCGCTTTCATTCCCAGCCTTATGTTCCAGCTGTGAGCTTCACTGTCCTCAAACTGAAAAAATAAATAAATAAGTCATGAGGCTGAGGGGTTTAAACACCATGTGGTGTTACCATGGGGAGGAGGTGAAGTGTTAATGATTAACCACACCACTGTTAGCAGACGTGTGAACCCGTGTTTATCCGTGTATCATCTGTTCAATCCATATCTGACTTGTTTTCTGAATTTACCTTTTTATTTCCCTGGCATTTCTTTCTATTTTGGTGGACAATCTCTAGCCTCTGAGTATGTTGTTTTAGAATATTGGCCTATGTACTGAAATTTAGTTTGTCTGTTTTGACCCAGAAAAAGAAGCACAAGTGGATGACAATCTACTGTAAAAGGCAGAGTCCAGGTCAACAAATGTGCTAAAATGATATCAACACATTTACCTGATGTATCATCCTGCACGCTGATATTTCTAGCAGATTGTCATCCAGTCGTATTTTCCTTCTCAAGTTGTGGTCTTGGTAGACGCTCATGGCCGAGCATTTACATGCCTTCTCACTGTTATTATGCGTGTGTGACATTTTCACACATTTTCCTCTCTGGGTTTTTTAGGATTGACCGGAAGAAGGATAAGACGGAGAGGAAGATCCTGGACAGTCAGGAGCGAGCATTCTGGGACGTACACAGGCCAGTGGTGTGTGTAGATTATGGATTTCCTGATTGATAGCTACAGTAGGAGTAATACAAGTCATTCAGTTCAGCTCACACAGATCCTGTTACACATGTGTTATTGTCATGTGGGAACACGGGGAACACAAAGAGCACGGGACCCCAGAGAATATGGGGAACACAAAGAACATGGGAACACAGGAAACAAGGGGAACACAGAACATGGGAACACAGAGAACACGGGGAACAAGGAGAGTATGGGGAACACAGAGAATATGGGAACACAGAGAACACGGGGAACACAGGGAACACAGAGAACACGGGGAACACAGAACATGGGAACACAGAGAACAAGGGGAACAAGGAGAATATGGGGAACACAGAGAACATGGGAACACAAAGAACACGGGAACACAGGAAACATGGGGAACACAGAACACAGGGGACACAGAGAACAAGGGGAACATGGGGAACACAGAACATGGGAACACAGAGAACACGGGGAACAAGGAGAGTATGGGGAACACAGAGAATATGGGAACACAGAGAACACAGGGAACACAGAGAACATGGGAACACAGAGAACACAGGGAACACAGGGAACACAGAGAACACGGGGAACACAGAGAATGTGGGAACACAGAGAACACAGGGAACACAGAGAACATGGGAACACAGAGAACATGGGAACACAGAGAACACAGGGAACACAGAGAACACGGGGAACACAGAGAATGTGGGAACACAGAGAACACAGGGAACACAGAGAACATGGGAACACAGAGAACACAGGGAACACAGAGAACATGGGGAACACAGAGAATGTGGGGAACACAAAGAACTTGGGGAACACATAACATGGGGAACATGAACATAGGGAACACAGGGAACATGAAGAACATGGAGAACACAGAGAACACAGAGAATGTGGGGAACACACAGAATGTGGGAAACACAGAGAACACGAGAAACACAGAGAACACGGGGAACACAAAGAACACGGGGACCACAGAGAACACGGGGAACACAAAGAAAAGGGGGACACATAGAGAAACTGGGGAGCACAGAGAACACGGGGACCACAGAGAACACGGGGAACACAGAGAACATGGGGAACACAGAGAATGTTGGGAACACAGAGCACACGGGGAACACAGAGAATGTTGGGAACACAGAGAATATGGGAACACAGAGAACACAGGGAACACAGAGAACATGGGAACACAGAGAACACAGGGAACACAGGGAACACAGAGAACACGGGGAACACAGAGAATGTGGGAACACAGAGAACACAGGGAACACAGAGAACATGGGAACACAGAGAACATGGGAACACAGAGAACACAGGGAACACAGAGAACACGGGGAACACAGAGAATGTGGGAACACAGAGAACACAGGGAACACAGAGAACATGGGAACACAGAGAACATGGGAACACAGAGAACACAGGGAACACAGAGAACATGGGGAACACAGAGAATGTGGGGAACACAAAGAACTTGGGGAACACATAACATGGGGAACATGAACATAGGGAACACAGGGAACATGAAGAACATGGAGAACACAGAGAACACAGAGAATGTGGGGAACACACAGAATGTGGGAAACACAGAGAACACGAGAAACACAGAGAACACGGGGTACACAAAGAACACGGGGACCACAGAGAACACGGGGAACACAAAGAAAAGGGGGACACATAGAGAAACTGGGGAGCACAGAGAACACGGGGACCACAGAGAACACGGGGAACACAGAGAACATGGGGAACACAGAGAATGTTGGGAACACAGAGCACACGGGGAACACAGAGAATGTTGGGAACACAGAGAATATGGGAACACAGAGCACACGGGGAACACAGAGAATGTTGGGAACACAGAGAATGTTGAGAACACAGAGCACACGGGGAACACAGAGAATGTGGGGAACACAGAGCACACGGGGAACACAGAGAATGTTGGGAACACAGAGCACACGGGGAACACAGAGAATGTTGGGAACACAGAGAATGTTGAGAACACAGAGCACACGGGGAACACAGAGAATGTTGGGAACACAGAGCACACGGGGAACACAGGGATCTCGGGTCTGAAAAAGAGAAAAAAGTGAGAAATGAAATATTGATCATGTGACCCGCAGCCAGGCTGTGTCAATACCACTGAAATGGACATCAGGAAGTGCCGCCGCATGAAAAACCCACAACGTGTCAAGAAGGTAAAGTGTGTGTGTTTGTTTCTGTGTGCGTGTGTGTGTTTGTATTTCTGTGTGTGTAAGCATGTGTAAGTGTGTGTACTTTCGTGAGAGAGTGCGGTGTATAAAAATAACAGACAAATCCCATCAATCAATCTGTGTTTATTGAGTTGTATTGGTGTGAAACTGCTGTCACATCTTTGTGTGTCTGTGTGTGTGTGTGTGTGTGTGTGTGTAGTCAGTGTATGGTGTGGCAGAAGACACACAGACACAGAGTCCTGTACACACACACTCACAGCAACCCAGGAAGGACACTAAGGAGGACGTCGAGAAGGAGGTGTGTGTGTGTGTGTGTGTGAGAGAGAGAGAGAGAGAGAGAGAGATACTTTACGTATTAAACTGTAAAAACAAAATGAAAAGATAGTGATGATGAAAGCGTAATATCTCCCCACTTCCTGCAGATTTTATTCCTGAACACTCAGCTGGACAGACACTGTATGAAAATGTCCAAAGTGGCAGAAACGTAAGTGAAAAATAATTTTTTTTCCTTTCTAAGAACCGAACAGTTGCTACGTCACGGCCTTCCCACGCGGAGGAAACTCATTAGAGCACTTTGTGCTTTTGTCCATTAATCAATACATTTAGTCATTAAAGTCTGCTGTGCTTTTTCATGATCTACATTTTCCACAGTTCAGCCTTCCAGCATTCACGGTTCCTCTTCTTTATTCAGCCTGCACTCATCTTTTATATCTCACCCTTCATCTCTCCATCATCTCCTCCCATCTTTATGAAATTAGGCTTAATTAACCCTCAGTGATGTCACACACATCTCTTCTTTTTGATTTGTTCTCCTTTTTTATTGTCTTTTCATCATTTTTATGTTTTTTTTATATTTTAAAATCAATATAGATTCATTTTCAGTATTTGCAATATATGTATCATTTTAATGTAAAAATTAGACACTAATGCTGTAAACTGTACACTCACTGGCCTGACAGACAGACAGACAGACAGACAGGTGGACAGACAGATAGATGCACACATGTATAGAAAGACGTGTAGACAGAATGACAGACGGACAGACTAACGTACAGACAGATAGATAGACAGACAGATGGACAAATAGATGGACGGATGGGCAGACATACAGATGGATGGATGGATGGACAGATGGACAAACAGATGACCAGATTCATGAACTGACAGATGGATAGATAGTTGGACAGACAGAGAGATAGACATACAGACAGATAGAGAGACAGATAGATTGATGGACAGATACAAAGTCAGATAGATTGACAAATGTTACAGACAGATACACAAACAGATGGACAGACAGTGACAGAAGGACAAGCAGACACAGATAGACAGAAGGGCAGATAGAGACATGACCAGATAGACAGACAGACAGACAAATAGAGGGATGGATGGACAGACAGATAGACAGTCAGGCAGATACATGAACAGATAGACAGACAGACAGATAGAGAGACAGACAGATTGATGGACAGATACAAAGTCAGATAGATTGACAAATGTTACAGACAGATACACAAACAGATGCACAGATAGATGGACAGACAGTGACAGAAGGACAAGCAGACACAGATAGACAGAAGGGCAGATAGAGACATGACCAGATAGACAGACAGACAGACAGATAGATAGAGGGATGGATGGACAGACAGATAGACAGTCAGGCAGATACATGATCAGATAGACAGACAGACAGGTAGAGAGACAGACAGATTGATGGACAGATAGACAGAAAGATACACAATCAGATAGAAAGCTGGACAGATGGATGGATGGACAGACAGACAGATGGAAATAGAGCCGCATGCATTGACAGCTTTTCTATCCCATGAAAGAGGAATTTTCAGCACACAGTGTGAATCCAGCGTTAGATTCTGAGCAGTTCATTCTGACATGAAGCTTTTCTCCACCAGGCTGATGAGCTACACTGAGCAGTACCTGGAGTACGACCCGTTTGTGTCTCCCCCGGAGCCCTCCAACCCCTGGATCAGTGATGACACCACTTTCTGGGAGATGGAGGCCAGGTTTGATTCTTTCACCTCCACAACACGTTATCAGCACATCTCACATCTCGGACTTTTTTTTTTTTTTTATATATATCGCTCTGTGCTGTTTCAGTATCTGATCAATTTTGATAAGATAAGCTTAAAATAAGCTACAAGATGATGAGTGTTCAGGTTCAAATGGATAACATGTCTCCGCAGACAGTGTGGGTGTTAATCCTAATATCCTTTAAATAGCCCCGATTGGTCATCAGTGACACGATCATGATAAATTATGTAGAAATTCATTTTACCCGAAGCGTATAATCGCTGCTGTGATGATTTATTCAGAGTGATTAATTACAGGTTAAAATTAGGCTCAATGATGGACATTTATAAGGAGCAGAGATAAATTCTTCCTCTCTCCCACTTTTTATTCTGCTCATCCGTCTCTCAGCAAAGACCCGAGCCAGCAGAGGGTTCGGAAATGGGGCTTTTCTTTGGACGAGGCTCTGAAGGATCCAGTCGGCCGTGACCAGTTCCTCAAGTTCTTGGAGTCTGAGTTCAGTTCGGAGAACCTGCGGTGAGCTTATCTTTTTTCTTTTCTTCTTCCTTTCCTTTTTTTTAATCTCCTTCCCTCCCACCGATTCTCAGCTCCTGAGCTCAGATATGAGACGAACCTCATATTAAATAAAATTCTTTTTCCCCTGTGGTGTATTTAAATATCATTTGGCTGCAGAAGCATATAATTCAAAATTAGGGGTTACAGTTTTGAGATTTAAAAAAAAATCTGAACCCTAACTACTTAAAAACCTCAAAAATTCAAATCTCAAAAATGCAGATTTTATGTAAATTTATGTAAATTAGGCCAAATGTGCATTGAGCATATCAGGGATCCACAGGGAAAAGTAGTCAATTTCAGAGCAGTCAAACTCAGCATTTAGCCAATCACAGTCATCTCTAGTGCTCATGTCCATGAAGTGAAGTGAGGAGATGTAGAGTCAAAACAGAAGATGAGAAGAGTCTTCATGGTTCGTATCTTCCATTTTGACTCCACTGTTCTCATTTCCATATATGGACTCAAACTCTGACATGGGAATTTGCAACTTCAACCAGCAACATAACCTTCATATACTGTAACTGTAATGAGGTCTAAAAGCAAGCGCATCTAACGTTTTTATGTTCTATTGAAATAGTTACATTTCTGTTAAGCAGCTACCTTTGGCTGTTAGCTGTTAACTATTACTAACGTTAGCTAGAATGTTACCTAAATAGATTTTACATAAAATCTGTATTTTGAGAGTGTTCATTTTTGAGTATTTAGGGTTCTGGTATTTCAAACTCTCAAAAATGCAACCCCCTAATTTTCAAATTATATGTTTTTAAAGGTAAATCTTTCTTCTAGCAAGTTCAAAACACTGGTAAAAATGTAAATTTCAAATATTCGTCCAAAATTCGTATTCATGTCCAAGCTCTGTAGTCACTGCTGGTGATGGAGGATCGTTTAGTGAGTCAGAATGGACCAGTGGGTGTCTCTGTGTGAGGCCAGTTTGGGACAGGAAGGCCCTGAAGTGCGCTCTTGAGATAACATGGAGGTCAGCGGAACCTCGAGGCGACAGCGAAAGAGATAAAACTGTTCCTGGGTCTATTCACGCTTCTCTCCTATCTGGCGCTATCTCCTCGCCTGAATCGAATTGCTTCAGGGGGCGCTGTCTCACACAGGCCTCGGCCACTTATGAAACCGTGAGCAGAGTGGAAATGATATGGACTCTCGACTCTCTGGCTCTCCCTGGGGCTCCTTAATAGCCTAAAATGCTTCAATATTGCAAGCTGGATGAGATCAATAGAGATATGGCAGAGTGTTATGTGGGGACAGAGAGGGGAAAGTGAACACTTTGCCTCTCCCATATCTCCCCCTCTCTCTCTGTCTTCCTCTGCTAGTCCTGAGTACTGAATGTTCTCCCTGCAACTTGTGGTTTATGAGTGCACTAATGGAAAAAAGTACCACTCAGGCAATGTCACATGTTCCAGTCCTCCATTTCATCATGCACATCATGCACCTAATACATTAAGGTCATGTTTAATGATTTGTTTGTGCATTTCTTATTTTTTACCAGTAAACTGACTGCCATAGAAATCTTTCTTTCTCTTTTTATTTTATTTTATTACATGCAACTCATTATGGTTTCCTTTTCTAGTTTTTGTCTGTTTATTGATGCCCTTGTTTTTTTCCCCCCTCTCTTTTTGTTGCAACATTGGGACACCGAAGTATTGAGTTCTGGATTCTGATTGGACAGAAGGTGTTGATTAATTTTCTATAACAGCAGCTCTGACAGTAGTGCAGCTGCAAATCACAGTTTTATATTAATGCGCTCGTTCTGATACGTTATCGTTTCTATAGCAACAGTTCATTCACGGTGGAAGTTCCACATAAATAGATTTCAAAAATGCATATAATCGTTGATATGGTGAAGTTGTCTGTGAGAAGTGTGTTTATGGAAGAACATTTATGGAAGGAGTCTCCAGTGTCAGCACTTTGGAGCAGTCAGAGGTAAAGCTGTAACTTTGGGAAACTTTTAGATAAAGGTTTACGCTTTCCGTTTTCTCTGTGACAAGAAAACTTTTGTGCTGTAATATGAAAGACTGCCCCTTTAGACATCAACAGCCAAAGCAGTTACACTACTGGTTGAAGATGCAAATTCCAGTGTCTGAGTTTAACAGAGCTAAAGTTGATGGAAGTCTTGTCTGACTGAGCCTGTGGATGCGTGTGTGAATTAAGGCCTGCTTCTCTTTTATATTTAAAAAAAAAAGAATTTAAATTCTATGGAAACTACTCTGAGATGTTCACGAATAAGTCGTGACAAATCTACCTAATACCATTTATAGATATTTTTGTCACTTACTCCACATGAAATTCCTTTCAGTTCTGTGCAATACAAAATGATGTTGTGGTAATAACGTGAGTCAGGAGTTTGGCGATCTGCTCTGAACTGAGTGCTTTTGGCTGCTTTACCTCAGATTCTGGTTGGCGGTGCAGGATTTGAAGCGGCGCCCCCTGCAGGATGTTCCCACTCGGGCTCAGGAGATCTGGCAGGAGTTTCTGGCTGAAGGTGCTCCGAGCTCCATAAACCTAGACTCACACAGTTACGAGAGAACCAGCCAGAATCTCAAAGACCCCGGACGCTACAGCTTCGAGGACGCACAGGCAAGAGAACTGATGTTGTTTTACCCAGGAATCATATAAAATTATATTGTTGACACATTATTATTTTTTATACTGCATCCCCAACACTGAAGTCAATTTCAGGACTACTTATTAATAATTATAATAAAATAATAATAATGAGGAATATTTATTAGATAAAATGAATAACGCATCCAGTGAGTGAGTCCACTTTGAGTTTGTATAGTTTTGACTATTGACTTTACTTTTTAACATCATATTTTTAAACATACACATTTTTTAGTGGTGCAGTTATTTTCTGCAAAATGCAGCTATCAAAATTATTGGCACCCCAGAATTAATGTACTGGCACCCATTCTCTCTATTTCCCCGTTGTGAATTTGTTATAATGGAACTATCGTAGTCTGTCTGATCTGCAATCTGTTTCAATATATAAGTCCATATATGGAAATATGGGTGTGTCTTTGAGATCCAAACTCGCTTAGAGTTCAACCCAGGCAAAATAGTTATGTTACTGGTTGAAAATGCATATTAACAAGTCAGAGTTTAAACCATATGTGGAAATGAGACTCTGAATGGGTTTGTCTTTGGAACAGTAGATGGGGATGTGGGTGTGTCTTCGAGTCCATATAGGTAAAAGAGAATAACGCTGTGTGGGTGTGTATTTAAAAACATAGATGAAGATGTGGGTGTGTCTTAGAGTCCATATAGGTAAAAGAGAACAGCTCTGTGTGGGTGTGTTTTAGACTGTAGGTGTCGATGTGGGTGTGACTTTGAGTCCACATATGTACATGAGACCAACTCGAGTGGGTGTGTTCTTAAGACTATAGTTGAGGATGTGGGTGTGTCTTTGAGTCCATATATGGAAATGAGACC
The DNA here is from genome assembly GCF_027358585.1 of Pangasianodon hypophthalmus. Taxonomy (NCBI): domain Eukaryota; kingdom Metazoa; phylum Chordata; class Actinopteri; order Siluriformes; family Pangasiidae; genus Pangasianodon; species Pangasianodon hypophthalmus. The sequence continues at coordinate 18,507,426 of NC_069728.1, forward strand.
AACTCAAGTGGGTGTGTTCTTAAGACCATAGTTGGGGATGTGGGTGTGTCTTTGAGTCCATATATACGGAAATGAGACCAACTCTGAGTGGGTGTGTCCTTAAGACCATAGATGGGGATGCTGGTGTGTCTTTGAGTCCATATATGGAAATTAGACCAGCACTGACTGGGTGTGTCTTTAAGACCATAGATGGGGATGTGGACATGGATTTGAATCGATATATGGAAATGAGACCAGCTGAGTGGGTGTGTCCTTGAGTCAATATACAGAAGTTTTCAAGTAAATAATTTCATGATGTTAATACTGTATATGCACATGTATTTAGACCGATTTTGTTAGCAAGCTAGCTGATACGAGCTAACCTGACAGCATTACTGAGAGTGATATTCTCACTGGTCTACACCTGACCATCTTTGAGTTTTGAAGTTTCTACTTTCAGCAGACTGCGGGAGCAGAAACATGTTTTACTGTCAATGTTGAACACATCGTAACTCTTCCTGCAATCCCTCGTCTTCTCTTCCTCAGGATCACATCTACAAACTGATGAAGAGTGACAGCTACACCCGGTTCTTACGCTCCAGCGCTTACCAGGACCTCCTGCTCGCCAGAAAGAAGGTGCGTGAGAAATCTAAACCCAAAACACGTCACGGCAAAGCTATACTGAATTCTGATGCAGAATGTGTACCTGTGAGCACAATATTTTCTACCCTTCATTGGGAATCAAGATAAATTTTGTGGTTGAAATCACTGATTTATAACCACAATAGTTATTTTAAATCAGGAAATCATTTTAGATTTTATTGACATACAGCCTGAGATACATTTTCATCCCTTATTTTTTAAGATAGGATTTTTGTTTTGTCCATGTTTTGGCTTCTGACACTTCCTCTGAGGGTGTGTGTGTGTGTGTGTGTGTGTGTGTGTATCTTTTAAACAGCCTGAAAGTGAGCAGGGCCGCCGCACGTCTCTGGAGAAATTCACCCGCAGCGTGGTGAGTGAGCCTGAGAGCTGATGATTCAAACTGCAGCCTGTAATACACCACACATAAACTCATAAACTCATAAACAATCTCTTCCACACATCAACAACACATAAGAGGGAATAGCATCCTAGCTATCTTGTATTTCAACGTCATCTGAAACAGTTTGCATTCAGCATTCTCCTTATTTTCACTGAGATTAAAGTATTGGCACCCCTGGCTTCATTTGGGTCATTTACTCTTATGAATAAACAATCACTGTGTCTCATCCTCAATGGTTCACCCTGTGAAGACAACAAGCCACAGAGACAAAGACATTTTAAATGAAAATAAACTGCCTTTTATGATGATGTAGCTCATAGCAGTTTATGGTCGCTGAACTGCTGGATGTCCAGGTGGTACTCCAAAAACAGTTTGAGCAACCTGCAGAGAAATTCCTCCTAATTTCTTACTGTTACCATGATGGGAAAGTGATACAGGAACTCAACTGGACTGTAGTTAGTTCTTTATGTGGATTAATAACTGTACCTTTAGTATCTGTGATTTTTAGGCTTTCTGTCTGCTGCCTGGCCCCAGCTCTGGACTGTCACCAATTAACTAGGCCTGTTCTATGACTATGAGCTCTGTTACAGGAAATGAGAGAAGTACCTTCCTAAATGAGATGGATACCATCCAGCCCTAAAAGGCCAGACTTGCCTGCAGAAGTAGCCCAAACATCCAGCAGTTTAGCGACCATAACCTGCTGTAAGCTTACTGTAGCTTTAGACATCGTCTTTGTTAATTTACACACCTCTACAATATTACCCTTAGTTACCTCTGGCTGATGAACAGGTATAATGTTCGCTCATATCTTAGAAAACCTGCACTTCCCTAAGACCCTAAGATTCCCTGCCGTGTCCAGGACCCTGGCTCCCGTTATACAGCTGACTACAGCTGCTAACCTAAAGGCCTAGCTAGCTTCTTGTGCTATAAAAGACAGTCTGGTGTCTCACTGAGTAATCAGAGAGATTTGGTTCGCCTGTGGGTTTTACTGATTCTTACAAACATCCTAGTTTAGACAAGACTACTAGAGAAGAAACACTTCTGTGCATATCAGAGAATCAGTTCACAAGATCGCCTGTCTTAACTTTCATACAGACAGCATTTTTTTAAAAATGGGTGGCTTTTATAATTTCATCCCATAATTTTATCCATTGCTTTTATTTCCATCCCATCAGCAATGTCTGTGCTAATCTGAAAACTTCATAGCCATGATACCTAGTGTGTTTTCAGTGAAATGGTAATTGGTTAATTACTAATTTTATCATTCTTGTTTGTCTTTACACCTTGTTAGTCTTGTTAGTCTTTACGCCCTTCCCAGCAACACTTTGGAAACGATCTCGAAAATGATTTATATCCTTTATATCCATACTGTAGTCCGTGCAAGCCCATTAACCACAAGAACATTAACCCTTACATTAACCATTATGATGAAAGCTACAGCTCGTAAAATCTTCTCGAATCTGATTGGTTAAAAGGTGTTGATTAAATAAATGGAACTAAGAACAGATAAAAAGTACATAATGTTGTTGTTATTAAGAGGAATAAAACCATAAGGGATGTGCTGTTATAGGAAAAGGGGCGGTAATGGTGACACCGCTTCATCACACCACCTCATTGTTGATTATTTTCCTATAACAGCACAACATGGAATGTTTTATTCCTTACCTATACCTAATGTATGACCCAAATATGAAATATTATTTTATAGGAAAATAATAATAATTTAATTTTAATACAATGTTCAATTTAATTTAGTTTGTTAATAAATTAAGTGTAAATCCAAGAGAAATCATGAAAAATGATATATTTAATAGATTTTATATTTAAAAATATCCATGACCACTCTGGGTTCCACTCCAGGGCCATCCAGATATGAAAAGATGTTATTTTTTCTTTTTGGGAATATTTCATTACAGAGATACAGAACTTTAGATGATTGTATAATGCACTTTTTCACCAACCTGATTATATGTTTAATAATTTATTTATTCATGGGTTGTTGTGTGTTTCAGGGTAAGTCTCTGACGGGGAAGCGTCTGACGGGCCTCATGCAGTCGTCCTGACGAGCCCCGGGCTGTGATTAACCTTGTTAAACCCAGAGGAGGAAGCAGAGGAAGCGGCGTGATGGTGTACATCGATACAGCCGACACACGGACCATCTGCTTCACCTCGGCAGCGTAGCCACAGACTCTACGGCATGCAATAAGTCAACAAAAACCTTACAAATGCGGACCATCTGTATTTAACCTGATTATATCCAAACCTCTGATATGAGATAACAACAAAAGACTGCACATACGAATGTCAGGTTTTTATTTCTGTGTACTTTTTTCTTACCAGCAGTGACAAAGGGAACAAAACACTCACTGCTTCAATTGATATTTAAACAGTTCGTCGTCCAGTTCGTCCACTTTTCATGGTGTGGAGTAATCGTGAGCGGATGGTCATGTAGGAAGAAGAGCGTTCAGTCCCAAACATTCCACAGGAGAGAAAAGATTCAAGGGCTTCTGGTGTGTTTTCTCGGCGAGGATTTGCACAGTGTTTTACTCCAGCGTCCAGCGTGTTAAGTGTTAATACACACAGCACAACTCAGCTTCGTTTTCATATGTTTCAGACAATCAGTCCCTTCTGCGTGACTGCAGTTCATTTGAATAAGTGTTTAAACAGGTTTGTGTTACAATGTTAAATAGTTAAAGCAACTCTCCAGTGTTTTTTTTTTTTTTTTTTTTATTTTTTAAAATTTTTAAAAAAAATAATATCTATCTAGCATATCTGTAGTGTATGTGTGATTAACAAGGGGAAGAATTTTGGCACATTTCCCTGCACTGACTGAGAGAGAGAGAGAGAGAGAGAGAGAAAGTGTACAGGGTGTGCTTTTATAGGAAAATAATCAACAGGGTGGTGTGATGACGCAGACTTATTGTTACCACACCAATGTTGATTATTTTCCTAAAACAGCATTAAATGTTTTATTCCTCTTATACCACAGGAATTTCACATGATCACTAGTGCATGCTGGGAAGTCCCAGGTTTCCATAGGAACTGAAATGAGATGTTTTGGAGTGGGTTCCTCTGATGTAGAACATATTCCTTTTAAAATAATCAAACATACATATTCTCAAAACTCAAAAATCAACTCACAGACCAATTATGTGGGAAATCTACAGACCTGGCAACACTGCCACCGCTACACTGACCTTTAGACTTCCATTATTCCTGACAACCGGTTTTCACCAGGTTCTTATTTTCACTACAGGAAATTCCCAGTTCTTACAAGTGGTAATCACACATACGATACAGATATAGAGAATAGAAAATAAGTTGAAAAACACTGGAGTTGTGCTTTGGGTGCTTTCACACTTGGCGTTTCAACTTTTCAAAAAAAAAGCACAGAGTGACGTCAAGCACTTTTTTTTTTACCTCCTGACCAATCAGATTGCATGTTAAGGGAGAGTGAGAAAACCAAACATGGAGGATAAAGTGCTGGTGAAAAATGTGTCTTGTTACTAAGTGATTAAGAGATTACGAGACACGATGAATTGAAAATATTTCATTGTTGATATTCCAATGTATCGAAAAATAACAGCGTGTGTATTATCAGGACGTTCACTGGTATGTACGATGGCCTTTCAGAGCCATGTTGATTTGACTTCAAATCAACGATACAAGATTTTGAGAATAAAGTCATAAATTGTAGCAATATTTCGACAATAAAATTGTAATATGTTGAGAATGAAGTCATAATATTTTGAGAAAAAAGTCGCAATATTTCAAGAATAAAATTCTAATAGGTCAAAAATAAATTAGCAATATTTAGAGAAAAAAATCACAATAATTTGAGAAAAAAGTTGTAATATTAAAAAAAGGGAGTCGTGATAATTCGAGAATACTATAATAATACTATGACAAAATGGTACATATAACTTTCATGTGTAAAATGCAACTTTATTATGAATTCATTCTTGAAATATTACAGCTTTATTCTTAAAATCTATTTTTTTAAAAGTGGCCCTAAAACGCCATCGTAGGTACGTGATGTGACGTCTGAGTTTAACTTCATCTGCGCATACAGTCGAGTCAGCTCAAATTCTCTTGATTATCTGCCTCTAAAGCTACAGCGAAGACAGACAGCCTCCTCATGACCAGAGTTACACCAATCTTTATTTTATCTGCGTTACGAGATCGAGAGCTCAAGCTAGGTTAGTTAGTTAGCCGATACTAGCTGGGATTGGTAAGCACGTGGTTTGAGGTTGAGGCAGTATTTTTTTCCATATCAGCACAAAAAGTGCTCCAGCCAACACTTATTCTTTAACAAAAAGTGTGAAAGTGTGAAAGCAGTGTTTATGAGGTGCTTTGAGAGATGAACATAGACTGATAGCACAATGACCACGGGTTTTACAAAAATATTCATTCAACCTATGTATGCATTAATAACACAAATCTACCTTAACCTACCTAACTGTTAAACGTCTTTATCTAACCTGCCTGCCAAACTGACACTGTAAATATACTCTGAATGTAAAAGATAATCACACACACACACATACGCACACACTCTTCCCTCCCTAAGAGTCTCTGCCAACACGAGAGGACCTCATGCTCGGACGATGGCAAGGTTTCCAGTCCAGCGCTGCCTCTTTTACAAAAAAAAAAAAAAACGAACGCTGCCATTTCAGGAAGCTGTGTATCTGAAAGTGGTTCATGAAGCGCCATCACTGCCAGAGATGCATGGAGAAAAAAACAAAACAGACACTTTGAGGGTCTCATCGGTCCATAATCAGCTCATCATCAGTGCGACTGGAGGAGACGCACCTGCGAGGAACCCTTCTTCTTCTTCTCTCCTCCTGTCTCCATGTAGAACTGCTTTCTCGACGTATAGCAGTGAAACGATACGAAGCGTGTAATATAGTACATGTATTTACACTCACTGCAGCCAGTGTGCACATAGAGAATGCTGTGTAGAATATCCAGAGTGATTATTACTATTAGAGGCACAACGAGCACAAATCTATGCATGGGACATTTCTAAAAGGATTTTACAGCTTTTAGGTTTTTTTTTTTTTCAGAGATAAAAATATTAGTAAGTGATGATGATGAATAGAAGGATGTCATGTCCTGAGTCAACCAATAAACAACTCAGTATCAAAGTAGAGTCCTGGCTTTATTGTTGGTTTCATTTTCTATAATTTGGCAACTTTATATCCAAGCCAGGACATGTAAAGTTTTGGCACCCTTTAAACTTTTATAAATTTTCCATAATTACAGATTCATTTTGTCAATAGCCAAGACCTGCCTACTTTGACAAAACAAGTATGTTTGACTGATAATGAAAATGACAACAAACATGCAGGGAAATGTAGTTTACCTGCTGCTAAGTGTTACAAAAACTCTTGAAAAACTTTCAAGGATATTGTTTCATTAAGTTTGCAGCCTTCAAGATCCTGAAGCTTGTGGCCAGAAAAGTGTACAAATGATATTAAACGCTCAGCGCTGTGTAGACAAAGCATCTGAGGCTGAGACATGCGCAAATTTGACTTATCAGATCCAGAAGTCATAAAAATAGAAAATTTGAATCTATGAACCATGACGTTTGCTCCGCCCTTTTACATGACATCATTAACTTAAAGAAGATTAAGTGAAGAAACTCAGAAACGTATTAAATATGTTTAGTGATTCTGGTGCTAATTTGTTGCTGTATTTTCCTCTGTTATTCCTGTGAGAATTTAACTCGTGTGTCATGCTGATGTCACGGGGTGACATCGTTATTGCTAGCACAGTTATGGTGGAGTTTAACAGAAGTTCAATGATCTCAAACGTACGTGATTACGGTCAGGTTTCATTCTTAAATCCTAAAAACAAAAAAGAACAAAACAAGAGCTTCTTTTCTCATTCACCATTTTCCAGCATCATATTAAATGCTGAAGTGTAGAAGTAGTGGAGCTGTTTGTGCAAACACTGGACTCAAAGTCCCAGAATTCCATGCAGCTGTATACAACACTGAGTTACGGGATGTTGAAGGATGCAATCTTAATGAAACAATATCCTTTAAAGTTTTTCCAGAGATTTTGTAACAGTTAGCAGCAAGTAAACTACGTTTCCCTGCATGTTTGTTGTCATTTTCACTGTCAGTCAAATGTACTCTTTTTGTAAAAGTAGGCTAGTTAGCAATCTACGAGATGACGAGCGTGACGGCGTTGATGGTCGTATTAGTGTGAAAGTTGAAGCTTTGGGAGCTGATGTGTTTGAGTGCACAGATGAGGAGGTGAGAGAGCTGGACTAAAGGTTTAAACGACTAAAGCGCCACTGCATCCCTCTCTTTAGGAAGAGATGAAGCAAAGGTTAAATCCTACAGACACCACGATCAGCAGGTAATCGAACGGCATTGTGGGTAATGTACGAAAACCATTAACCAAAGAAATGACAACATTTTTAAGAAATTCATTATGAAATACATTTTTGATGATGTTGAAGATCGTGTGTTAATTATACAGATTACTGTGCAAATCTCTGAGGGTGGATTTTTCCTTTAAAGTCACGTTTTGTTGTTGTGTTTTTCTGAGAATTCGGGAATTTCTGATCTTTTCAGTGAGTCAGTTCATTTGACTCAGCTCACCAAGAAGAGTCGACTCTTTTGGCACCCGTATGGCTCTTTGCCACTTTTTTCCTATAAACTGGAGAAAGTTTGTGATGATTTTGTCCAGTGATTATTCTTCTTTGCCAAAGTATGGCTGCAACTGTTTCATAAAAATCATTCTCTGCCTTTTAAATAGCAAAATAACGTTACTGTGCAATGCATTTTATAAGTCTGTTTAAATCACAGTGCAATCAACAAGCCACTAGAGATGTGTACAAATCCTTGCATTAATGTTATTGTGCTGCTGCGTCTGTGCTTCATTAAGATTTCAATTTCCTCTGGATAACTGATCGCTTCCTCTTAAATACTCTGAGTACATACAACACACACACACACACACACCTCAGAGTCAAACACATGACTCACTATTCACGCTTGTGAACAGCTCGGATGTTGAAAAGACATTTTCATAGAAGCATTTTAATTGAATTACGCTACAAGAGTAACAGCAATGATTACATCTCCAAAAAAAACCCAAACATATGGCTCATACAGTATACGAGTCGTTCTCAACGTTCAACTAGAAGAACCGACTCATGACCTTAATTTTAACATCTTTACAATTATTAGTTAGTTTGTCAGCTTAGTAACGTGAGTCCAGGTCTATATAAGAAATATATAGCGTCAAGTGTATCTATGATATGCACCCAAAATTAATTTTTTTCAATTAATTTTAATAACCGTTCCACCCAGAAACATCAAGTTCAGCACCTGCATAGCACAAAAACGTTCCCCACGTAAATCCCGACGTATCTCATTGATCTTCAGTTGTCAGGTTTGGATTTGGCCCTCAGTGACTGTCCTCCTCTGTTTCCAGCTCAGCAATAAATCTCTCACTTTAAAACGAAACATTTTATTGTTGTTTTTAATCGTGAGATCTGACTCTCACTGACATTCTTAAATGAGCTGGTTTTTAAGTCAGAATTCTATTTTTGGCATTTTTATGAAAGTATCTTCCTCAAAAGAAATCGCACTAGTGTGAAGAATTACAAACTGTTTGTAGCTTTTTAAAAATCCATTCAGTAAATTTAACAAAAAAAAATTCACATGCTAAACTAAAGTGATAAACACTCACATTGAAGGTGTAAGGATGGATTTGTTCTTGTGACATCTTCAGAGTTAATGTGTAGGCTATTTATTCTTTTTTTCAAGCAGATTTGACCCAAGCCTTTGACTCTGTGTGGTTTAAAAGAGTGACTTTACACGGAGGCTCCAGCTTTGAGGCCCTCTGACTCCTCGGGCCCCTGGGCCTGTTCCTGGTAAGAACATTCAGTAATCTAGCTCAGTGACCTGTTTGTCTTTGTGTGTGGTGCCCTCTAGTGTCAAACAGTAAGAAGTTCAACTACATTCATCATAAAATCATCCGCAACATGCATCATTTAAAGTTGCATTTATTAAACTATGGAAAGTGACGAGGACAACATTTGTAAGAAAAAGCAAAAACAAACAAATGGCAGAAACAGGAAATGATTAAAAATCACTATTAAACTATTCATCTGCTTGTTGATATATCCTCAAAATTTGCAGTTGTCCATTTAAAAAAAAAAAAGTCTTTAAACTGCTTTGTCTGTTAGACAGTCCTTGCCAGGAAGAGATAAAATATTCAGCAGATGTGAGGATTGGTCTTGATGAATTGGCTCTGAAAATAGAGCCTCTAATGCATTATAGAGAACAGAGGAGGAAGAAGAAGAGACGACAAGCGAGAACATCCAGACAGAAATAGAGACGCTAATATATGATGAGGGAAGAAGTACAAAAAAAAAAAAAAAGAGCAGGGATATCACTAATCTAGTGGAAGATACACACTAAACACATGACAACTGTTTCCAGGCAATTTTATATTCTTTTGAAGGAAAATCTTGCATCCTGTCCAAAATCCAAATCTCAGCTGTTATATTTTGCAATTATATTTTTTGTATAATGTACAGAATTTAAAGGGGCAGTTTGTAATATTTCTGTTTCCTTTAAAACTGAATTGCAATCACAATAAATCAACGGTTGCTTTTAAAATAAAGGGCAAGGCTGAGCAGGGGGCAGAGTTTAAATACAACCAGGAGCCTGAAATAAAGCTGATATGAGCCGAATCCACTGTATCGTCAATCACAGTTTATCTGAAGCATCTTAAAAATTATAGGATTATTACAGTTCTAGAAAAAAAGTCTACAATTTACTTTAAAAAAAAATGAAAGTGACAGACAAACACCAGAAACAGGCTGGCATTTGGTGTGAAAGTTTATACAAAGCATTTATCATACATATTAAAACTGAGTGCATTAAAATACAGATTTGTATGATTATTTAAAAACTCGCATCTCATTTAAAATCTGACTTTAAGCTGATTTTAAAACGAAGACCTTTTCTAAGCTGATGTGTTTCATTCTGATTTTCAAAAAGATATCTCGTGTTGCTTTTTTTCCCAGAGTTGTGAGGTAGATTTCTGAGTGGAGTGTGTGTGACTTTGTGCGGTGTAGGTGAGATGGATGAACGTTGTTCGGGTCGGCACTCGATTCTGCTCTTATGGAAGAAGGAAACTTCTTTTACGGTGTTTATGGTTCTCCAAAAGCAGACGCCTTGTCCTTTAGTAAGTCCAAACAAAGATGGCAGCTCCAGCTTCCTGTAAACATTTATGGAACATTTACAGCATGGATGTGATGTGATGTGTGTGTGTATGTGTGTGAGTGTGTGTGATGTAACAACAAATACAAGGCGTTAATTAATGCCTTGTTATTTGTTTAACAAAGCACAAATTAGACACTCTGTATTCTCTATGTAGTCTTTATTCACAAAGAACTGTATTGTTATATAAACAGTTGATATGTGTTTAAATTTGATTAATAATCACATTATTAGTTGTGATAATATGCAATAAACACTAATAAAATCTCATTTTGCAAATTATTGAGCATGAAATAATAACCAAAATATCTAATCTAATTAGTCTTTTTAAGAAATCCCTTATACCTGTTCCTTAAAATAAAGCTTTAGCCAGTAGTTTAATAGTTTAAACCAATAGCTAGAAACTTTTATAAAATAGAAGTTTTGAATATGGGTCTGATGTTTTCTGAGTGATTGAATTGACTACACAATGAATTGAGTCATTTACAAGAATTTTATCACCAAAAAACCTTTCCCATTGGTCATCTATCCATTACTCAAAGTTGTTTTCTGGTTCCTGCACAAGAATCAACAGAATCGAACGGTACCCGGCAGCGGAGATTAAATATGCGTTCATTCATTTCTTAATCTTCAGTAAGCACTTTATTCTGTTCAGGGTCATGGTGGATTCAGAGGCCGCGATCACTGAGCATGAGGTAGAGAGGCCAGTTCATCACACGGCACCGTGCACTACGCTCATTCACACCCGGGGCGATTTAGCACAAACAGTCCACCTACTGATATGTATGTTTGTGGGAGTTGGGAGAAAACTGGAGAACGCAGAGGAAACCCACATGGACACTGTAAGCTGTAAGGCTACATGATGCACCACCGTGCCTCTCGATTCAATTTTGATTTAAAATAAAATTTATCCAAATATTAATATCTGAATGTTTGAACTGGTAAATGGGAGTGATGATAATGGCTGAGGCTTGGTTAAATACTATATTTTACAATATTTTACAATATTTTTCAAATTTCGCATGGTTTATGACAAGGGTGTCCAATCTTATCCACTTATCAAGGGTGTCCAATCTTATCCACTTATCATTCTGACCAATCATGAGCCACACCTGAGGAGACCTGTGTGTCAGTCGACTATTAGGTGTGTTTCCTGGAATTAAAAGCCTATAAGATTGGGAACCTTATTTGTTTACAATGTTTATTACATGTTTATCTTTATTTGGTACAGGATTATGGGATTGCTATTTATCCAAAATAAGGTGCACATCTCTAATAGTGCTGAATGTTGCTGTATATATCATTGCTGATTTTCGGCACGTTGCCTGTGTGTATGTGTGTAAGTGTGTGTAAGTGTGTTGTGAGTTTTACCTTCAGGCGGCTGAGTCATGGGTGGCTTGAGGCAGTACATGTGATATCCCCGATCACAGTCGTCACAGAACAGGAGCTGATCCTGAGAGAGACGACACACAGAGTTACCGCTGTTACACGACACACACTCACTTCAGGTTTGAAGAACACACCAGCGTGTGAAAAAGCCAATGATGAGCGGAGCGTTATGAGTGTTATAAGCTCTTACGTCGTTCTCTGAGGTGCCACACAGGCTGCACGATTTACACTCGATACACTGCCACTGGTACGTCCTCACCGCCTGCATCATGTTCTCTGTGAACTGAAGGCAAGTCGGGTGGCCTGAAAGAGAAAAGAGAGAATAGACAGATTACACACCTGTCAACGTGAGCTCTCTTTTAGTCTGTTAAAAGAGAAGTTTGTAAGTTTAGCTCCCTCTACTGCCTGTGAGGCAAACTGCACTTACAGTGAAAACACTCGCAATTAAAAGAAACAAACGTGAGGAATAAAACACTTTGTGTCACGCTGTTATAGAAAATTAATCAACAGCCAGACGGTGTGATGAAGCGCAGTTACTGTTACCAACCCGGAGTTGATTATTTTCCTATAACAGCACATCCAAATGTGTTTTATTCCTCTTACATCACAATGCTAAAAACTTTTATTTATTAAAGAATGACTTGTCATACTTTTTATCCATTTACAGTTACATTTAATATTGTGGAACATCCATGAAGCAAGTTAGTTCCTGTTCTCACTTATGTTATAGCAGCTATAAACAGTCACCAGGCTCTTCTCTCTCTCTCTCTCTCTCTTAAAGTTAATAATTAAATCATTGATAGAATGATGTTTTCTGTAAGGAGATGTTTATGTAACATTTATGGAAGGAGTCTCCAGTGTCAGAGCTTTCTAACAGTCAGCAGTAAAGCTGTAACTTTTCTGACATCTTCAGAACAGAGGCGTTTACGCTTTGCGGTTTCTCAGTAACATGACAAGCTGCATAACTGTAACATAGTGAAGGTTGTAACACTGACAATCATTACGCTGTTATAACCTTCACTGTGTATGTATTGTACAGTTATACAGAAGGTAATCATACTGATGTTTCCACTAAGATAAGGAGACATGGCAGAGCTTCTTTTCAGTACCAAACATGTACTGAGCTCCAAAGTCAGCTGTCATACAGTTCTAATATAATTCTGCACAGAAAGTGTCATTAAGCCTTTATAAATGCTTATGTAGGTTTATAACAGTTGTCATGACCTTCTAAAATAATTCAGCATGGAAAGTGACATAACGCAGCCTTATGCTGACAAAAATCTGTCACTCAACTCAGATTTATGTCTGCTGTAAAATAAAACTAAAGAAGGCAGTCTTTACAACAAGGTATGCCTGTTGGATTAAACCTTTATAAATGTTTATATAGGGTAATAACAGTTGTCATGACGTTCTAAAATAATTCAGCCTGGAAAGTGCCATAATGCTACATTATGCACAGGCTAATGTAGCGTGCTTTAGCAGACACTTTCAGTTAATGGTGCAAAATCTTTCATTTCTTACTAGTATGAATAATGTGGAAATTTCTGTAGAAATGATTGAAAAAATAGTTTATGACATTGTCTCAGAACAAGTGTATTAGGAAGCGGGGGGGGGGGGACAGTTTGGAAACCTGCCTTCCAGTCCAGAATGTTTGTTAGTGCTTTCAAGCAGTTAAATGTCTGAGTGAAAGTGCTGTCATGACAGCCATTGCTAATGGTAACTCTAGTTAGCATGCTAAATCTAGTTAATCCACCATTGGTGAGAATGGGGGTAGGTTCAATGAGTAAAAAAAATCATTCAGATCTTATTCCACTCTACTCATTTAACCATTAGAGATTTTTATTTTCCACAAATCTTACCTAATGCACTTTTAAAAGTATGCAATTTCAGACAAAGCTTTGATAGATATGTTGTCTCAAAACCTTTCTCTCTGGAGGTAACCTGCATGTAAAGTGTCACATGGTTCCCACATCTCCTGTCCTACCTGGCAGAAATTCTCAGTGAAATCAAACAAAGATAAAAACCTAATGCACCAGTTGGCTCTGTTAACTCCAGTAATTGCTAAGTAAGTAGCGCGTATGAACTTCATCTAACTACCGTATATCCGAAAGCATACCCTGTTTGTTATGCAGTGCTCGAAGTGGCCCGGTACTCGCCGGTACACACTACCGGCACGCCTACATTTTACTCTTTGGCGTACCGTAACTTTTTCTCGCGTACTGGCACTTCTCACATGCCACCAGTACTCTTTTCTTCCCCTCTCCATATCAGGTTCTGGGTGATTCATAATTACCCTGTATAAACTACATTACCCAGGGGGCACTATGTGACGCTCACCTGTCCCCATTCTCTCAACGAGTCTCAAGATAAATAATGAAAATCTGTCACTGGACTATCTATCACTACCTATTGTAATAAGCCTTTATAAATGTTTATGTAGGTTATCATATAATTCAGCCCAGAAAGTGTCATAACACATCCTTAATTCAATGGAAATCTGGTTTATGTCAAGTGGAAATCAAAACTGAAGAAGGCAGCCTTTACGACAATTTATGCCTGTTGGATTAAACCTTTATAAATATTTACGTAGGGTAATGACAGTTGTCATTACGTTCTAATAAAAGATGCAGCCCAGAAAGTCTTTATAAATATTTATGTAGGGTAATGACAGTTGTCATTACGTTCTAATAAAATATGCAGCCCAGAAAGTGCCATAACAAAAATCTGTCAACTGGGAAACAAAATCAAAAAGGAAGCCATTTATGACAGCTCATGCCTGCTGAAATAAGCCTTTCCAAATGTTTAATGACAGTTGTGATGACGTTCGAATAACATGCAGTCCACAAAGTGCTATAATGTTACCTTATATTGACAAAATTTTAGGTTTGTGCCAAGTGGACATCACAACTGAAGCATTCAATCTTTACCTGTTGGATTAATCCTTTATAAATGCTTGTGTACATTAATGAGCGTTGTCATGATGAAATATAATTCAGCCCAAAATGTGGCTGGATGCTGCTTTAGGTTGACGAAAATCTGTCACTTGGCTCAGGTTTATGCAAAGTAGACATCAAAATTGAAGAATTCTGTTTTTACAACAAATAATGCCTTCTGGAATAAGCCTTTATAAATGTTTATGTATGTTGAAGACAGCAGTTATTAAGGGTTAATGTACAGTATGTGTTATGTAGCAATATGAACACTGCCATTAAGTAAATGAATAAATTGATGTAGAGACGTCATGTTTCGCATTTATGTCCAGGGAATGCCACTCATTCTTTCTGCATTTTCCTGTCAGGAGCAGACCTTAGAGAGATGTTTTTTTTTTCTTTTTCTGTGGTTCTGATTGGGTCTTACCTCTGAGCTTGGTGTTTTTCTTTCAGAACCTTCTCACAGGTCCGCACAGATCTTCTCAATCTCATTTGCCCAGTTTTGGTGATAACACACTCATGATCTTCTCTTCAGCTGGTTTATTAGCAGCTGGGAAAAACTCTGTTTACGGTCTCCACTTACAGATGTTTTTATGTCTCTCCCACTTTTAGAAGTCTATAATAGTTTATTTTATTGAGAAAATTGAGAATATTGCTAAAGAGAGACTTCTTTGTCTCCCAACCCACACTTCTTTAAAGACAAGGCTACATAATCATCATTCTGTAGAAAACATTTCCCAGCGCTTGAAAATCCAGTATCCAGGAAAATGAATAATTCCTCAAGCCTGGTGTTCTGCTTGTTACTTTTGTCTATCTGCACTGTGAAAGTCCGCTCTCGTCGTCCGACTGCAGCCTGTCCAGCTCGTCTTCCTCGAAGCCGTGAAAGGTGGACGCCTCACTTTCAGAAGTGTCGTCGAAAAAGTCCTGAAGTCCACCCGGGCTCGTCTCGCTCTGGCGTCCGGCTGACATGTACGACGGACATATCAGCATCGCGGCAGAAACACAACACAAGCAGTCAGCCAGGCTTCAAAACACTTCTCAGACTGAACAGTTAAACACATGTAGCCTGGGGCATAATGCCTAAAGCTACAATAAAGGTCAGTGCTGGTCATTCTTACAGTTTGACCGTTTTTCATATTATTTTTTTCTTTTACTTATTTCTCTCTCTCTCTCTCTCTGTGAGCACATCCATGAGCAGGAAAACAGTTTGAGAATGAGTGACACATCCACAGGACATCAGAAAGAGAAAACATAAAAAATATGTAAAATATGAGAAAGAAAATGGAAATGGAGGTAACGTGATGGCGCCCTAAACCACTTACTAAGATTCCAAACACATATAAACGGTATATAGTAATAATAATAATAAAAAATTCTTTGTATCATCATGTGTATTTTTAGGTCTTCCAACATTAGATTTAAAACCACTCAGAAATTTCCAGCCAAAACACAATGAGAGGTTTATGCTCTCAAAATACATGCAGAGAATGAACACTCACACATCAAAACAAGGGCAGGATGCCAAAATGAACAAAGCTGTCAAGTTCAATGCACAACCACCTAAATAACATCCCTGTGAATTAACCAGCACATCCTCACTTTCATTACAATAAATACTTACATAAAATATTATTATTGATACATAATTCTAAGCTCACTCACTCATGAAATTAAATTCTGGATTGTGATTGATCAGAAGGTGTTGATTAATTTTCTATAACAGCAGCTCTGACAGAGTGCAGGTTTATATTAATGCATTATCGTTTCTATAGCAACAGCTAATTCACAGGGACTTATACAGCGCATGCTGCACATAAACAGATTAAAAATGTGTGAAATCGTTGATATGGTGAAGTTTTCTTATTCTAAGGAGACATTTATGGAAGGAGTCTCCAGTGTCAGCACTGTTAGTGTAGGTCAAATTGCTGTGGTATATGAGGAATAAAACATTTCAGGTTTCGTTGTTATAGAAAAACACTCTGGAATACTCTAAAGGATGACCCGTGATGATGATCAATCTTTAATGTAAATCCGAACCACAGCCAAGTATGAAAATATGATTTGATGGTACAGGTGCATGTAAAGGTGACTGCAATGGAATATTCCACACAATGATATTAAAATGAATGATGCCTATGGAGTAGTAACTGTAGCGTAGTAACTGTAGCGTAGTAACTGTAGCATAGTAACTGCAGTATAGTAACTGCAGCATAATAACTGTAGCATAGTTACTGTACCATGGTAACTGTAGTATAGTACCTGTAGCATAGCAACTGTACCATGGTAACTGTAGTATAGTAACTATACTACCTGTAGTATAGTAACTGTTGCGTAGTAACTGTAGCATAGTAACTGTAGCATAGTAACTGTACCATGGTAACTGCAGTATAGTAACTGCAGCATAATAACTGTAGCATAGTTCCTGTACCATGCTAACTGTAGTATAATACCTGTAGCATAGCAACTGTACCATGGTAACTGTAGTATAGTAACTATACTACCTGTAGTATAGTAACTGTTGCGTAGTAACTGTAGCATAGCAACTGTAGCATAGTAACTGTCGTATAGTAACTGTAGCATAGTAATTGTAGTATAGAAACTGTAGCGTAGTAACTGTAGTATAGTAACCATAGTAACTGTAGCATAGTAATTGTAGTATAGAAACTGTAGCGTAGTAACTGTATAGTAACTACAGTAACTGTAGCATAGTAACTGTAGCATAGTAATTGTAGTATAGAAACTGTAGCGTAGTAACTGTAGTACAGTAACTACAGTAACTGTAGTATAGTAATTGTAGTATAGAAACTGTAGCGTAGTAACTGTAGTACAGTAACTATAGTAACTGTAGTACAGTAATTGTAGTATAGAAACTGTAGCGTAGTAACTGTAGTACAGTAACTATAGTAACTGTAGTATAGTAACTATAGCAACTGTAGCATAGTAACTGTAATATAGTAACTGTAGTATGGTAACTAGTGCTTCCAAAATGGTGGTCAAACTCACCGGAGCGTCCGCAGTCTGAACACGACACCAGCTCCTCGGCTTGGCCCGTCTTCCTGTTAGAGCCCGAGTCCCCGAGACAGAAGTCGCAGTAGTCGTTAGCGATGACCGCACCGTCAGGTCCCTTCTGCACTACAGGATTCCAACGATCAAAAATAAGATTTCACTTTCACTCACAATCAGACAGGACACAATCACACTCACGTGTTTAACTTACGCTTGTGGTTTTGAGTCTTATTTTCGGGTGGTGATTGAGGGATCTCGGGTTCTCTCTCCTCCTCGCCTTCCTCCTCAGCCAGGTGTGTGTGGGTGTAGTGGTAGCTCAGACCAGGCCGATTCTTATAACGTTTACCACAAACTACAACACAGTGAGTCATAAAGTCAACATGACATCAAACACTGATCTAAAAATAGTGCAACGCTAAGCTCGTGTTAACGCTGAGATGCTAAAACGCTATGAGGTAGCAAACTAGATGTTTCACATGAACTACAGAGAACCTACATAGGAACTATACCAAGATTACGATGATCTTTAGGAATTAATAGCAATTCTTACTTGAGCACAAAATTTTCTGTACACTATGACTGGTAGAGACGGACTGACGTAACTGATGAAGTTAGATATTAAAATTTAGCCAGAGATGCGCGGTAGTATAGTATCTTTATTAATAACTGCAAATTAGTTTAATCCTGCGTCATAAAACTGACATAACACTGTCTAGTCATAAGACTGACATAACACTGCCTAGTCATAAAACTGACATAACACTGTAGTCATAAAACTGACATAACATTTTCTAGTCATAAAACTGACATAACACTGTCTAGTCATAAAACTGACATAACACTGCCTAGTCTTAAAACTGACATAACACTGTCTAGTCATAAAACTGACATAAAACTGCCTAGTCATAAAACTGACATAACACTGCCTACTCTTAAAACTGACATAACACTGTCTAGTCATAAAACTGACATAACACTGTAGTCATAAAACTGACACAACACCGTAGTTGTAAGACTGACAGAACACTGACGTAAGCCTGTCTAGTCATAAGACTAACATAACACTGTCTAGTCATAAGACTGACATAACACTTCCTAGTTATAAAACTGACATAACACTTCCTGGACATAAAACTGACACAATATTGTCTAGTCATAAGACTGATATAACACTGTCTAGTTCTAAAACTGACATAACACTGTCTAGTCATAAGACTGACATAACACTTCCTAGTTAAAAAACTGACATAACAATGTCTAGTCATAAAACTGACACAATATTGTCTAGTCATAAAACTGACATAACACTGTCTAGTCGTAAAACTGACGTAACATTGTCTCATCGTAAAACTGACACAATACTGTCTAGTCATAAGAGTGACATAACACTTCCTAGTCATAAAACTGACACAATACTGTCTAGTCATAAAACTGACACAATACTGTCTAGTCATAAGACTGACATAACAATGTCTAGTCATAAGACTGACATAACACTGTCTAGTTGTAAGACTGTCATAACACAGTCTAGTCATAAAACTGACATAACAATCTCTAGTCATAAAACTGACATAACACTGTAGTCGTAAGACTGACATAACACTGTCTAGTCACCAATAAACCAGTAGCCAA
The DNA here is from genome assembly GCF_027358585.1 of Pangasianodon hypophthalmus. Lineage (NCBI taxonomy): Eukaryota > Metazoa > Chordata > Actinopteri > Siluriformes > Pangasiidae > Pangasianodon > Pangasianodon hypophthalmus. Next base: position 18,526,654 of record NC_069728.1, read on the forward strand.
GATCACTATTAAGCTAGCTAACATTAGGCTAACTTATACAGTATACTGTGTAATTAAAACCAGTACACAGGTTCACTAGCAAGCTATCTCACATTAGACTAGCCATGGTTGCCAGGAAACCAGCTAACATTTGGCTAATAATTGTAAATAAATCAGGTAGACAGCTTTGCTAAGTATTATGTAATTTAAAGCAAGATAGCTAACTTTAGGCTAACGTATGTTGCGTAAACAAGTAGCCAAGCTCGGTAGCAAGCTAGCTAACAAATGCAAATTGGATAGAGATATTTGTATTTTCTTTCAGGGAAAATATTTTTATGTAAATATTGGATTATTAGCTTGAATTCTGTAGGAAGTGGTTGGTTTTGTTTGCTACATCACACTGAGCTACACTTTGGTTCTCTCTAAAGTGCTAGCAAACACAAACTCATACAAAATGGAAAGTCAGTTCATGCACGTTAGCATTGTTACATTCAGAGCTAGATTTACTGTAGTGAAGCAGATTAGCTTATATTCAGTAAAGCTGTTAGCATATAGGAAACAGCAATCTTAGCCATGCATGCTAGATTTTAGCAGACAGCTAAACTACAGATTAAAAACATATCAAGAATGTGTTAGAGGGAGGTTAGGTGCAGCCGGTTTATTAAACTCCAGTGGAATTCTGTAAATACAGACGGCTAATTACGGCTAAAGCCCCGTCATGCCTCGTCATTTGCGTCATCTAAAAATCTGAGCAAGAAGAAGATCATGATCATGGCCGTATACCTGAGTCAGCACTTTTTGAGTTATGCTTTTGTTTGTATCTGTCTGGAATAGGGAAGAAACAAAGCAAAAGGAGAGACAGAAAAATAAAAAAAACAGTTTCATTCAAAGATGCGTCTGGAATTTTATTTATTTATTTATTTTTTGTCAGGTAGACACATGCTCTCGAGGATAACGTCCATGCTGAAATGGAAAAAAAAAACACAGCCTGAAGCATCAAACCCATTAAAGTCACAGCGTTCATAATGCAGCAGACATGAAACGATGTTTTAATATGAAATTTTGACGTTTTATGTCGTTAAATTCCCACAGAATGTCTCGTTACAAACCGTTACAAATAATCTGTGTAAAATAATACAAATGTTTTAATGTCCAAAAAAAATTTTTTACCTCGAAGCACCTTTATTCTCATTAACAATACCAGAATCTAAGAATATTTGCGATTCGCTGACACAACATTCTTCAGCTAGCTTAGCATGCCAAAATTTTCCCGATACCCCTAAAAGACGT